>NW_028282431.1:0-25296 GCF_059751285.1 Brachycentrus maculatus | reverse complement strand
TGATCAGAATTTTCTGAAGGATTCTTTATTGACAGTAAAATGATAAACATGACAAACTTTGCAAACACGGTAAACACTACTGACAACACCACTAATGTTCAATCTCAATCTGAACCTTTAATTTTGGATTGGCTTTAAATTGGACATAACTTTATCATTGATCCCTTTAGCTGTCATAATTCTTATTGCAGCGAAGATAAATATCTCCACAACAACAAACCTAGTATTACAAAATTATTAAACAAGCCGAACAATAATGAAACCGAGGAAAGATTAAAACAATACAATGGCACAGAAGTGGCATGTTTGTTCCCTATTCTGATTTATACAAATATTCATAAAAGAATAAACATCTTGTTAATAATTGCAGACTCTAAAAGCAGAATCTAATTGCAGACTAAAAACAGACTTTTTAAACCACAAAAGCGAACCCACAAATGGTATTTTACTTTCATATCTTTATAACTTATATATCAATATCATATTAACCAGTTACCTTATGGCAATATTAAATACAGTACATATAGCTTATAGATATCATATATAAATTTTTACGATAATCCCATATTAGCCATATTAGTCAATAAAATAAAATAACAGAAGTGTACGTTAGGAAAAATAAAGAAATCCAAGTGTAGCGAAGCGGAACGTCGCTTCCCAAGGATCACAGGCAAAATTTGGTTTTGCAGTGCCATCCTTGTAGAATTATATAAAATAAAAATAAACAATAATAATAAAAAAACAATATATACAAAGCTGATAATCGATTAAGTCAATGGCCTTATGGTGGTTTGCCTTTTAGTTTCAATATCATCAATCATAATATAATAATATTTCGATAGATGCATATTCAGTTTCAATCATTTCTAATTTGAGGTAGATTTCTCTTGTCCTCAAACTCGCAGCTCGCTCATACTCATATCCTATAAATTTTGCCTTGCACTCATTGCCTCATGAATTGCCTTCGTCAGTGAGAAAAACTTCAAAGGGTGTCCTTGCGATAAGTAAAAATCAATTGCGTAAGATGATGCTCTCTTATTCACGTCATAAATTTGAACAGTAAATTTCATTTCATTCTTATTCTCCGATAAGTATCTGTTCTGCCTAATTTCTTCAGTTTCGTCAATCATTTCGGAGCAATTCTTCACTGCCTTTTTATCTGTGCCATGAACGCATTTTATACAGAATTAATTGCCTATGAATTCTAATTCGATGATTACTTTTGATTTAGAATTATATTTATAATTTAGCGAAAGTTTTTAAAAGCCTATCGTAAAGAAATCTTATAGGCTTTTAATAGATCCTTCCATAAACCAACTTTTCTGTTGTTGACTAAAGAATGGGGGGGTTGTTGAGGGCTTAAGTATTGGAGATTTATTTCAGGATGGCATTTTCGAGGAGTAGCTATTACCTGTGCTGACGATAAAAACGTTTGTTCTTTTAGCTCTTGAGCAATTCGTAAGCTATTGTGAATGACTCGTCATCCCTTCTTAAGATGGCTTTCCGGATTTTTTCTTAGGAGTATTCTTGAAACTCAATTTATAGGTTCTTCACTTTGTCGAGTATTTCCTCATCAATTTCATTGGATTCTTCGATTCCTTGAATAAACTGGTCTGAGATCTTCATGTAAACTGAAATTTTGGATGAAATCCATGGATGAGCTTTGATCTCTGGGATGGTGATCCTTTTCCGGGGGTCTACTTGCAGCATTCTCATAATTAAATCGCCTGCGTAGGGGCTTACTTTCTAGGGAATTTTATATGCTCCAGCTGAAATTTTAAAAGTGTTTACTTTTGATTCGCATGTTGTTCTTAGTGGTGTTTTCGTTGTCGAAGGGCAGAGTGCCAACAATAAGGGCGTATAAAATGACACCTGCGGACCAAATATCAACTGTCTTTCCTTCGTACTTGTGCTGGCTCAGGATTTCGGGGGCGGCATAAAAAGGACTACCACATGGCGTTTTCATAAGTTTTCCATCTTTCATTAGATTTGACAGTCCGAAATCGCCAATTTTGATAAAATTATTCTCATCGATAAGAATGTTCTCGGGTTTAAGGTCTCGATGCGAGATATGGTTGCGATGGATATATTAAACCCCGTCGATGATTTGCTTGAAATAGAATCGGGCTTGGTTTTCACTCATGTCGGTCTGCATATTCTCATAGAGTTCTCCCCGGTCCGCGAGTTCCATGATAATGAAGATGTCACTAGTAGTATCGAGTACTTCGTAGAGTTTGATAATATTGGGGTGATTGATGAACTTCAGAATGCGGATTTATCTTTTGACCTGCAATAGAGATAGAAATACCTTCGAAATCATATTTTTGTTCTTCATCCTTCTTTTGTTTATTATTTTTACGGCGACTTTGATCTTTGTGATGCTGTGCGTAGCCACTGAAATAATAGCTAAATTTACACTTGACTTTAGCGAAGCCTCCTTGGCCTATTGTTTTGCCTAATATGTAGTCTCCTATTTTGGGATTTTCATTCATTAGAGTCGAATAAATTATACTCCATAGTTAAATACGTACAATAATTCTGCCCTCCAAAGCATAATACGCAACTTTTTTTCATATTTATAAATACTTATACATTCATTACTCAATTGGATATCACTTCCTCTCGACAAATATAAACAATATAAAATATACAATATTTAATATACAATAAATACAATATACAATATACAAAATACAAAATGTATCTAAATCGATGTTTGCGAGTCTAATTATTCAAAATAAATACAAACTAATCAATAAAGCTATGCCAACTCAATTTGCAGATTGACATCATTGCATAAAAATAAAATCTTCTTACCAAAAAATCTCCCATAGTTATCACTAAAAACGCAACATAATAATTGAAGCTTTACATACACTAAAGATTAATTAAATCCGACGTCAGAATGCATGATAGATTGCAAATAGCCTACAAATAACATTAATAACAACAATAAATTAGATTAGGCGTAAATGCACGAGGAGTACCAGAGAAGAATGAGCTCGCTTTTGAGCTAGGACTAATCCTAAAAACTATAGCTATTTTTTAGTTGTAGGAACTTAGCGGATTTAGACTTTATTACGGTCACCGATTCTTTCCTTGTCATTAGACTTGCAGAGCCCAACAAACCCGAAAAGATAATTCTGCAGACCAAAGTCTACGATAACAATCTTAATCCAAATTACGCAGAGACTGTGACTCTGGACTACTTCTTTGAAAGTACTTTTTTCTATAAATAGTCCGACAAAAGCTCATCCTCGAAGTTTTCCACAAGGCCTCCCCTCCAAAGTTAGTCGGCAAAGCAGAGTCCTCTATTGGATAAATATTCGGCTCTCCTTCGAATGGCTTAAAGAAAGCATTGAAAAACCTGAAGGATCAACAGACAGGCTAGATTATAATAAAATGTGAAGTGGTATAAAAAATCGCGAATCATTTCTTAGAAGTGAACATTTCGGCATTCGATATCGCTAAATCCTATAGCTTCTTATGCTTCGGGAGCAACAACAATTCATTCTTTAGGATTTACAGAGTTCGCGAAAAAGATGAGCTCCTAATCTATGAAAGCGAAACGATCTATGACAACTCGAACCCCAAGTTCAAAAGAGTCAAGCTGTCTGAGAGGAGGCTTTGCAAGAATAAGCCAGACAATAATTTTGAAATCCGGTTTTATAAATACTCTGCAACAGGCGCCCATACCAACATTGGAACTGTCCTCACAACGGTGAATAAAATTCTAGATCCCAATAAGTTACCAATTTTAGACAAGAGCAACAGAGCCAAAGGATATATCGGTTTTGAAAAGCCAAACCGATACATCCTCTACAGATTCATGGATTACATGGCAGCAGGGCTTCAGCTTATGTTAATAACTTGTATCGATTTCACAGCAAGCAATGGCTCAGTACCATCTCCTCAGTCTCTGCACTACATAGGGGGTGGATACAAGAGCCAGTACTAAATTGCATTAGAAGAAGTCTCCAAAATATTGCTGGATTACGACTCTGACAAGCTGGTACCTGTTTATGGCTTCGGAGCGAAAGTACACTTGCCAACATTCAACTCCTTCAATACAACCCATCATTGTTTTCCCTTAAATGGCAACTAAGAAAATGCGCACGTTTATATGCTCGAGGGCATCATGAATGCATATCGAGGCTGCCTCCCATATCTCGAACTCTCTGGCCCAACCTTATTCAGTTAGATTTTATCCTCAGCGATCACTGAGTGCCGACAGCTTCAAAAATAAATGAATCAGTATATGATAGTGTTTATCTTAACAGACGGGGAGATCCACGATAAACAAAAAGTGGTCGATCAGATTGTTTAATGTTGTGGACTGCCTCTCAGTCTCATTATCGTCGGAATCGGAAATGGGCCTTTTGATTTAATGCATGAGCTCGATGATGATGATGGCAAACTTGTCGACAGTAAAGGAAGGAAGACTTTTCGGGATTTAGTGCAGTTTGTATAGTTCAAGGATGTTAAGAATAACGGGGTTTAGCTTGCGAGACAAGTACTTTAGGAACTGCCAAGACAAGTAGAAGAATATTACAAGATTGTCAACATCACACCATTTGACTTCCCCAAAATTCCAAACTTCTAAATGGGAATGAATAACTCATTCAGAGGGCAAGGAAATCCGATGGGCAGTCAACACAACATGATGCCCATGGAAGTATAGAACATAAGAAATGGGCCGCATGAATATTTGAACAGGAATGCAGGCAACCAAAACCGTTGATCTTTCATATGCATTCAATAATCGCATAGCAACGATAAAGTATAAAAGTATAAATGAAAAAAGCAAGGCCTGGAATAGAAGAATTGGATTGCTACAAAAGCCTTAGCTAAAATTAACCAGTGGCGCTGACAATCGTGCAGAAGATGGAAATATCTTAGATTCTAGCCGTCCTCCTTAAAAAAATGCAGTACACATACCCTGAAATTTAGTCAGTTTTCATGGCCAACAGTACCAACTCTTTTATTTAGTCAAAAATCTAACTCCAACTATGTATTGGTTTATCCTCGATACCTTCAACTTCTCCCTCAACATCTCGATTTAATACTTAACCATTTAAAAATATCGGCTATCTACAATCCCCTTGCATCCCATCAAATAAACCAAAACCAATCCCGTCAAGCACATCGCTTCACACCATGCTAAGAATACTCTAGAAGACCAACTACTCTTTGTTCATGAACTCAAAACTTGGATATCCGAGTACCATGGCACACTCAACGAGGAAGACATCCGTGAAACCAGCATCGATGAAATGATTAGAATTGCGTAGGGGAATTTATAAGTGATTAGTTATGATATGGGAGAAAAAATTGCGGAAGTTGTTTCGAAGGCGGAGCAGGAGATAGATCGGCAAAAAAACTTTCTTGCAGACCATGGCATAAAAGAGAGACAATCACATTCTTTGTTCATTTTCGACGAGATGGAGGAGTAAATGTGCGAAGAGTGGCTGAATAAGTCCCATCAAACAGATAACATCCCAATGTGCTACATTTGCTCACAGAAGGATGATTTAATCGCATGCGAAGTAATTATTCGTTAATGCAGAAATGCCCATTAAAAGTGCATGAAAAGTGTTACCCTACCCTTATAAACAGGAACAAGAGCAACAAGGGAAAGATATCTCAAAGCCAGAAATCAGTGATGGGTTTTGAGTGCGAAAATTGTAGGCTTGGTATTGATGTAAACTTGCAGATATGCGAGCTATGCTGTTGTATTGGTGGTCATTTCGTCCAGGCCTTTTCGGCTGATACTATGCACTAAGAAATAAGTAATGGCTTTTATAATTCAGCAATTGAGGAGCAATCTTTAGCATCAATTATGCCCAGCAAAACCTCATCTCATGTGGAATTCAAAATCTTTAAGAAGTCTAGGTCATGCAAAAAATACCTACATTTAACTTGTTTTCTGTGGAACTCATAGTGTGAATGGAACGGGGAGTCAAAATACGCCATTTTTGAGGATAAAATATAAAAGAAAAAAATGAATGCTATCTGCTCTTATTGTGGCATAAGTTTTGGATCTTCAGTGCCCTGCAATAATTAGACATGTCGAAGGTCTTACCATCCATAATGCGCAAAAAACTGCAACCTTGAAATGAATTTGATTCGTGCCAAAACCTCCGTTATCGAGTTATTCTGTGAAAGACATCGGCATTTACGGAACTATGAAGCCATTTGGCAGTCCCATTAAAACAAGTTTAGAGAGTGCCGCAAACTGTTTGAATCAATAGATAAGTAGCTCAAGAGAAATAGTCTGATTCCAGAATAGTCTTTAATAAAGCTGCAATTTGAAAGAAGTTATTGCGAAGTCTGCCATACGCCTAAAATTCAGTCTCCAATTTAAGTATGCCCGAAATGCAAAAAGTGGTATCATCTTCAATGTGCCAATAATTGTAAAAAGTGTATTTGATTTATAAATGTGATTTATTGTGATCATTATTTTGAATTATTGTTATTGTAGCTGAAATTATTATTTGATTGATTGATACTGTAATTGTTATTCGCAGTTTAGCCATTGTCCAATACGGAGAAATCACATGAAATTTACTTTACTTTGTTCGAGTCAAAGTATCTTTGAACAATGGAACTCTTACAACCCTATGAATTTCTATGGCGCCGCCCACAAAATCTTCCTAAGTGCAAACTTTCTTAATACCTTCTACAAAAGTACTCAAAATGCATGAGCCAAAAGTGCATCCCTATTTATTATGCAACCACATCGATCATTGTTCATTGCTCATAATGGTAAATACCAAGAACAAGAAATAAATGCATAACTGAGTCAAGATAAAAATGTTAAGGTTTTAGAGTGAGTTTAAATATTCAGAAAAAGATAATTTGATATGAGAATTAGCAGCTATATGATGTATGGGAATCAATGTGAGTTTCAAGAAAGGCGAGGGAAATATTGAGAATAAGGTTGCCTATATGTTTCCATGATCCTTGAATTCGGTGCATCTCTATTATTCCAGGCCGAGGATGAGCTGTTTTTCTACTATTCATGTATCGAGTGCCTGACTCTTTGAAGATCAGACTTTATACCGAAGCTATTGTTTTATTTATCTTTCAAAAGAACAGACCCACCCTATTAGATTGACAATGGTAGATTGCTATAATTTCGATAAAGATAAGGCCTGATTATTGGCCTGAAGATTTGCTATTTAAAAAGCTGTTAATTTATTTTGAAATGTTTCTTGTTAGGGCCAAGAGGCTTTGGCGACTAATTCCCAAGTAGCAAATTGTCGAGTTAGTCTCGAGGAACGTGAGCATGCTTCCTGTTTCCATGCATAAATTTACAAGGTTTTTCTGAATGTTCTTCCCGAAGGCAAGCCTTTGACTCGTATGAGAAGTAGTGCATCATTGATTTCTTCTTTAATTCGAGGTAAATATTATATAATTTCGCATAACAGCAAAGATTAATTTTATTCTCATTTAAAAGTTTGAAGCATGTTTACAATCTGCCTAAAAAAGCGCTCTTCCCACTTTCTGCGAAATCCAAAAATATTTCAATTTTCATAATATCAATTAAATCCATGAATAGCGGAACAAATCAATAATTGCTCTCTTCTAGGCAAGAAAACTCTCATGATGCTTGTGGCATTAAACCAAAAAATGTTGAATTTATTCTCTCTCTCGATCAATTCACCATTATCCAGCATTATTTACCTCGGGGATATGTCCTCTACGAAAAAAGAGCGCCAGGAGCCCCCATCCCCAAAAGGTAAAGGGGCTCCAGTATCAGGTTTACAGATGCAGATGTAATTTATTCATAATAAAGAATCTTTCTCGCATTTCCGGAGTTGTCGAGAATGCAGACGATGGGGAAGGCAGGTCAAAAAGAAATAAAATAAAAAAAATGGATAGATATCTCGAGGAGGAAGTGCCTAAGCATCAGAAAAGAACCAATTAGCCAAAGAGTAAAAATGATGACGAATCGAATCCTTATGACAAAATTTTATCTTCATTAAAAAGAAACTCCTCCTCCTATCCATTTTTATAGCCAGTTGACCCCAAATTTAGTGGCGCATCCAATTATTTCGAAGTAGTAAAATAACCAATGGATTTATCAACAGTTTAAGAGAACCTCAAAAAAGGAGTCTATTCAAATTTGCATTAGTTTAACGCGGACATCAACAAAATATGGAAGAACAGCTATTCTTATAACGAAGTTCATTCCAAAATATATAAAATGACAGTCTAAATGGAAAGGGCTCATAAGAAGCTCATAGCGAACATCGAAACATTGAAATTAAGGAAGGGTTCAAAGTAAAAAATAGTCGATCATGTAAAAAAGAAATCAAGTGCCAACATCAATGAAAATCCTTCACAAAGGCAAAGCATGAATCAATAGCAGAATAAGAAGTAGGAGCGAATAGACTTCGATGGAAAGGAAGATGATGGATCTGAAATGGAATTGGAAAATAATGAAGAAAGCTATCTTGCTAACGAATGATCTGAATATGCTCATACAAAATGCGATATATAATTTATTAGCATGATTATTACTTTCTCCTGAAAGTGCCCTGCTACCGTGTTTAATTAAATGCTAGTTATTATATTTTGGTTTGATTTTTTTTATTCAAAATATCAATCGTTCGAATATAAATAAGTCGATGCATGAGCAATGTCCGTTTAGAAGCCATAGGGATAGAAAGCGCCTATTTCTTAGTTTCCGACATATATTATATTGATATATTTTGTTCAAGGGATGCTTTCTGAAGAGAAGTATCTATATATATTTTATTAGGAATGATCTAAAAAGTCTTTGACAATGAAACAAAATAATATGTAAAAACAGTGCCTGAGATACTCGATCTCACAATTTAAAATGCTTCCAATCCTGAATTTTGCAAGTTTGTACAAATTCTCTGGTAGGAAGCGGCTTAACAGCTTACAGAACTGGCCTTCGATGCTAAAGTATCTCAGTTTAAACTGCTCTTCAAGGTCAAGCTCAACACTCTCAAGAGAGCCACCGTTTTGAAAGATAGATTTCATAGGAGAATGATCTTGGAGCTAATGCTGCAGGAAGGGTTGGAATGCTACAGCTACTCATATTTCAACCGGGCCAAACTAACTGAAAGGCATATCTAAATCCTACAGTAAATCGGAGCATTTTTGTTCGTTGAGGCCATCATGCTCGTCAGCAAACTAAACGTGATAAATCGAAACTACTCTCGAATCCTAACTGAAAACAATTTATATTCCTTTGCGAATGAGTAAGTTCAGAGTTAGAACAAATATTCTTTTATAGACATTAAAATAAATCAGATTTTGAAGCTGTGCGATGAAAAAAAGAGGAATGTCAACAGCAATATAAAGAAGCTGAATTTTATATTGGAGGACCCCGGTACCAGGGTCGAGCTCATCAAATAGCTCGGCAAGATCTTGAGAGACTCTTGGAAAAAGGATAAGTCGATCAATAAAAATGATGATCTATGTGTCATCGTTAAACTTGATGCAAAGTCTCGGCGCGCTTTCAAAAAACAATCCCGAAACGCGAAGGCATATGACAAAAGTAACTTGGATTCAGAAGTCCGATTTTAGCCAATGTTCTAATCTGAACTTATCTCTGGGAATAATGACTTATTCTTATGTTTGAACGAGGAAGACTCTATTATCAGTCTTTAATATAAACATTTCAGGGATGATCTTCGAGATGATTATGCATATAGCTCTAAAAGCCTGAACAATGGAAGCATCGGCTACGAACCTCATTCCGCTGAATAGCTCTTCTCCTTAAAGTCCATCGACGAAGAAGGCATGAGTTCAAAGTCCTTTTTGAGCAAAGATCTGTTTGGGATAGATAATTCCCAAAATGATGATGATATTATCTGAATAATATATTTATAATTATCTGTCTGTTGTCTGCTTAATCTTGGTTTCGTCAATTAATTTGAAGTCAGATCAAAGTTAAAAAATAGAATAAGGATGGAAGTTGGACAAACAGATCGATTATTGTTACCCTTAGCATTCATTTGTATGAGCTATCTCTCTTTGTCCATCAATTTAGTTTAGTAGTCAATTCTATAAGTGGTGATAAATAAGGACTGTGATAGATAGATCGGAATAAATGCTATCCTCTATTAAAATATTATCCTACATTAAAATGTTATCGATGACAACGCTCCATTATACCAAATATAAATAAACTATACTCCAGAATATGAAGCCATCTCGAATCCGACTGCTCTGTGTGGTTACTGCCTTGAATCTAATGTTTGTTGAGAGTCTTCATCTTCATGAATCGGCTCGTTCTCTCGCACTATCAAATCAAACTGAGGTCAATCTCTAGGGCTATTCAGTTGAACCGAATATCCATGTATCAAGGCATATCTAACCATTCAATAAGCGAGATCTGCAAAATTTTGGAGCATCCGATGTTCCCGAGTTCAAATAAAGCGAACTATAAGCTTTTAGCAGATTAAATGTGGATTCTTGGAAAAGCAAATCGATTTCCGAATTTAAGCAGGAATCAATCTCAAAAAGAAATAAATAGTCACAAAGTATTACTTCCCGAGAGTCCTCAATTGCTCCTTTGTAATTAGAGAAACGGGGTTCTCATCAGCCAAATATTCAATTTTGAAATGATAAACGCCAAGTTAAGCATTTTATAATCGCTCTATATAAATTAAATCATTATTAATTAAAATCATCGTCTTCCTTTTTTCATAATCTTTTGCAGATATTCAATCAGTTAGTTCCTTTCTAAGCAAGAAACTTTTCTTTTGATGATATTACCTAAGACGTTTGGGTTATCGTCGATTGATTTTGCCTTTATGCTTGTTCGGAAGTTGTAGGCCTACACCGTCTGTCTGCTGTCAATGCTGGAAGAGGGTTTCGATGAATACGCTTCTTTCTTTGCTACGAAGTTGTCATCGTAGCTGAAAAGAGGCTTCCGCATATTCAATGTTGAGCAAGTTAAATTTCTATGGATGTCTCTCGTTTTTGTGTTCTTTTAGTTTTCGGCATTTAATTCCTTATAATTTTTATTTGAGGTATGCCGATATTTTTATGAATCTTTGGATCTGATGTTTTTGCTCCGGCCCATCAGCTTGGTTTCGCTATTTAGGCCCGGATAAAGTTAATTTGCGTTGAGGCCTTTGCCAGAATATTGATTGGCTCGAATATTCCTGTTCTTTTTATGCATTTGCTCAATCGACTACCGAGTATAAATATTCCTCTGCTCGACCCGGCTGACCCTCCCTGATTCTACTGGCTGCATTTTCATTTCAACATTCTGTAAAGGTAGGCCTCTTCTTGAAGCATTTGCAGTTTTCAGCCTAAACGAAGAATCCTCCTGGTCGCTCACATATATTTGCCCGTAGCTCGTTCTCACAAAATGCTTATACTTCTCGTTTGTCTTCTCTTCCTCCGTGTATCGTCCGGCTATATCGATCTGACTACATTGCGGGTTTTTTAATTATACTGAGTCATGCAGTGGGATGCCACGAAACCCAAGATTGCTGTTGCTTTTAAAAAGTCGATCACAATGATCAGTATTGCTATCTCTGTCTTCTGGAGAGCATGAGGGGCTTTCTTTGTTAAATTGCTGATATTTGCCGACAATGTTAGATGGGTAATCAGATTTGAGTTTTTTTGTGCTATTGACTATTGAGAGAGTATTTTCCTGGAGGGAGAGAGTGCTCATTGTGATTTTTCTATGGGCAATTTCGGAATTCTGCATAGGATTTCTCCACTGCTGCAATTACTATAAATGACAAATATGCAATCTCCATAATTTTATTAGTAAATTCATATTAAAGGGACAAATGTAAAGATTAGCACAATTGACGGCATAAACAAAATAAGCTTTATGTGCTGATCAAGTAGGCTTAATAGACTCGTTTCTACATTATTTTTTGCTGAACTAAGATGTCTAACCTGAGTTATAAGTATCGGCAGACATAGTTAGTACCATAATATATTATTCAAAATTCCAGTGCATAATGAACAATCTACAGGGACCTTTATGCTTAAAGAATAGAATGAATGGGAAGGTTATTACTTTCAAGTCAGTCTTATGCTCAGCGGCCGAAGCCTAAGCATGGGACTATGAGCCTGGCAAACCTGAACAGATTTTCCAACCTCAGACAACAGACTCAGGCAATTACATCCTTAAAAGCTCAAAAGGATGGGTATTAGACCTCAAAGATGAAGAGCCCTATTCTATCATCCGAGGAACTGACAACAAGAATACTGCCAATCAAAGATGGGCCCTAAAGCCAAGCAAAGAAGATGGGTGGGTGCTGATCGAGAGCTAGAAATCTGGATTAGTCTTGTAGATTGAAGGTGGGGTCGATGTAAACGGCATGAATATAGTTCAAAACACGAACTATGGTAACCTAAACCAACTCTGGAAGTTGACACCTGTTTGATTTTGTATCCATCGACATCAACAACAACTCTCAGCATACTTTTATCTTCTATTCCAAATTATGGGCTGAAGGATAGAGTCCATTGTCTTTAAATTTTGTGAAACGAAGACTGTAATTAAATCTTGACAATTCAACAATATCCAAATAATTTTATCAAATTACACTGAAGGCCACACATAGCATAAAAGTAGATTCATATTCATACTTATTCATCATTCTGTTCATACCTAGCATAGATTTCCGAGTATTCACATAATTGAAATACGTTAGATAAATTTATTTTGTCTTAATAGATGATTGCTTGCTAGTTGTGAATTACTATTTTTCATATACTAATGTATCTAATTGAAATAGTTCAACCACCAAAGAAAGAAAGAAAGTAGCATACAGCGAGTGGGGCATGAAGAAAGAAAATTATTATAAAGTAACTTAATCATAATAATCTCAGACTGTAATCATAATTGAAGAAGGGAATTAATTTTGAAAAGTGAATATTACTTATTGTGATTCATTGTGCTTATCTTTAGAGAGGGGAGATTGTCTAAGTTTAAGGGTCGATAATTTTAGATTTACTGTGGGAACTAAAACACATATAAAATAAATATGAAAATGATAACTACCCGGAATTCGACATCATACATAATCTTGAATAAAACTGTATCCGCCCCAATTTCAAAATAAACATAAGCTGCGTGAATTCGATAACGTTTACAGTTCGTTCGGATAATAAAATAACAGCTGCTTAATTTCATATTTATTTAATGAATCACGAATCAAATCCTATCGACCTCGAGAAACTTAAACTGCTTATTCGTTTAGGCTTAGAGGCCATTGAGGTTGACGCTTTTCACAATGAGGCCATTCTCATTATAGGGGATACCGGCGTCGGAAAAAGCACCTTAATGTCATTTCTTTCGAACTCGAATCTGGTGGTGAGATTCGATGGCGTGAACACGTACCTCGATTCATAATACAATGAATCGAGCAAGGTCAACATAAAAATAGGTCATGAAAAATTGTCATAGACCTCAATCCCTACAAAAGTTTGCTTTGAAGGCATGGTGTTTTATGATTGCCCGGGCTTCAAAGACAACAAAGGAGAATAATACGAAATCTCCAACTCCTTCTTCATTCAAAGACTATTTGACATTTACGGAAGCATAAAGATCGTGATAATTGTCGATGAGAGCCACATCAGCTAATCTCGAACTGACAAGCTCCCAAAACTGGTGAAGAATATGCACAAAGCATTCGGAGCATTCCATGATATTCAAGACGGATGCTGCATGATCATCAACAGAGTTGATGATGATAACACTGTTGAAGATTATTCAACATAATTGACAGGCTTGACTAATTTGCAAAACTCGGATGGTTACCTATTCAATGGGGAATAGAGAAACTTCCTCACTTATCTCATTCAGCACAATAGGCTCACTCTGCTGAAAAAAGCATATAAAAGTGAGGCAGGCAAGAGATACGAAGGGAATTAATCTCGAGCGAACATCATGCAATGCATCCGAGGTTTAGACTTCATCAAGAGCCACCACATAAACAACATAATTTCAGAATCAGCGAAACTGGCCATTTATGACTATATCGACATCCTTGAGCAGAAATCAACCGAGAAAGTCAAGTAAATCTGTGTACATCTCATTGGCTATTACCAGCGACGATTCTCAGAAATCTCCAATTAGTACCTAGGACTCGTGTAGCTAAAGAAGTAAATGTTTAGTTTCATCCAATAAATGAGGGGAGTCTAGGAAAAACAGTTAATGCATATGCTCCGAAGATATGTCCCAAGGGAATATCTCACCAGCCTCGAATTAGATTTTGTGGCTGTCATTTTTTTCAAGAGCATATACGATAAGGCTCAAGCCTACTCATCCCAATTGATTTTGAAAATATAGTTAGCATTCTTAAATTTTGGGTCAGCAATCGATCGAAGGGTTATCGAGATTCAGCAGCAAGAGAAAGAAGCCCAAAGGTTGGAGAGCATCCGACTTGAGCAACAAATAAAGTAACAATAAAAATAGTAGATGCGAATCAGAATAAGTACGATCTGCCTCGGACTTGACCAGATTGCGGCAGAGGGTAAATTACAATGCCAAGCTCGACTGAAACAAATAAGAAGCCTTCAGCATAAAGATACACTCCTTTAAATTAAAAGCGATCTTGCTAAAATCAAAACAGAAAGACTCGAACTTAATCAAATTCGAACAAACCTCCAACAAAAGTTTGCAAAATTCTCAGCAATCGCATGATAGTAGTCTAAAATATTGCATGCTATAATATAAAATAATTAACCTTACATTATATAATTTGCATAATAGCAACTATCGCAATTGAATAATTATTATATTGCAGCATTCAAGTATACATCTAAGTTGTAATAATTTTATTAATTAAATTATGAAGATGAGGACAAACCAATACAAAATGTGCAGATCGAAAAACTTTCCATTGCCTCAGAATACTCAAGGGCATGCTGAACGTGCACTAAAGCTGAAAAAATCCTAAAAGATATAAACATTCGGGTTATTGAGCCAATAACTATCAGGGGCCTATTAATTGCATATTGCAAGTAGTGAGGAAACTCATAAACCACAAAGCACAGATAAAGTATCTGTGATACTCTTTAACGAGCACTAATTTGTTGAGCGATAGTTTGATCATGCTTTTTCGGTGCCCTCAATTCAAACATCAAAAAGTTCTATGGATGCCTCATAAAATAGCAAGTTTATCACATAGATGCGAAGTGTCAAATCAAACATCCTATAATGCCAATAAAAGAACCTTTTATAACACAACCGAAACCTGATAATTTTTCCAGTTCTTGACATCGATATGTATAATCACATCGTTTTCCCAAAAACCTCGAATGCACCTGAGAAATTAACACCAAAATAAACAACAAATGAGAATATTGAACAAAGATAGATCAAGGAGCAAAGACCTGAAGAATAGATATGCCTATTAAAAAGTGTCATCGAAACATTTCTGAGCAGCAAGAGAGAAGATACAATTGTATCCCTCTCGATCTTGAGTGTGAATGGAAATGGGTCGATTGTTGATTAGTTAGATTTTGAATGGTTCTCGAAAGAGAAGTAATTGGGCTCAACCCTAAGTGAAAAGGCAAAGCTCAAAGTTAAAAAATTGAGGAAATAAATCAAGACATTCGATTTGAATAGGCAGCAGGTAAGCACATGGGAAGAGGCCCATGAAATTATTCACAACTACTACCAAATAGTCGACTACATCGAATATTGGCGGACCTATGAGGAAGCATGTAGCGATTGCAAGGTCGGGTAAGTCTACTAAATTAGCGAAGTGGAAATAGACCCATAGAATGGCTCAATAAATGTCACAATCCGTAAAACTTACATGCTAAGAATCAATCAGTATTTGCCGAATAGCAATTTAATTATGATGAAGATCAGCCAATTCATAAATAACCTGGTAGAAAGGGTAATGCCTTCAAACTATCGAGACTATCCGCTGACTTTATTTCTATCCTAATGCTTTGTGCCTGGTAATAACTTTCATGTTAGCCTGTTCACTCAGCTCGGAACTGTAGAAACCCTCAAAGAAGAGTGTATATGTCTGGCCATGAATTTGCAAGTGCCAGCAAAATATGAATGTCTCAAGGTACAGTGATGCATAATTTAGAACTATTGCGACAACAAGAAGATTCTGCAAAAAGTCAAAATGCATGCAGAAATCTTTGTACCCCGCAGCAAAGAATAAACAACTTTAAACATAAGAGAGCAGACCAAGCTTGGGAAAAGGTCACAGCGACTCTACGAATAAAGCTAAAAAGTCAATTCCAAATCGTTTTCTTACGAGACCTACAGTTCATTCAACAAAAGAAAGGACATTGCTTGTAACAATCAGCCATATGCTACGAATGAAATCGAGCATGAGGTGAGTTTGACCGAAGTTTACGGGAATAGTTTGAGGAGCGCGTCTATGCATAAGAGGAATCAAATAAAGGATAACTTTGAGGCCATTCCCTGCAGTCAGTTCAATAACGCGGAAAATGATGAAGTTTAATGAAAAACTAATATTATTTCGTAGCTTAACTATAAACAAATTTCGATGACAAATAAATCCAACTGCTGCTATTCTTCATGTTTTATTCCCTAATAATAAGTCAGCAAAAGCACATATAAATATTTTTTCATTCCCATTTCTTTATCATATTGTCACAGACAGTCTATCTTGTGCAACAATTTTGCAAAAATTAGCATTTTACCATACTTTTGCTACAATTGGTAATTAACTAGCTCATATTTTAAATTGTGTTATCATTCTATATCAAACTAATCAATTATCATACAGATCACTCCATGAATAAGTACTTTAAAAACGACAATAAAATCACAATTGATTCACTCGTCAAAATGTATACAGGTTACTCTTGGGGAGATTACCCTACTTTCTGCTCTAATGAAAAGCAGTTTCACAAACTACTCCTTGAATGTTCTGAAACCGATGAGTATCTAGACTGGAAGACGAGGAAGATTGCAATTGATAACGAGCATCAGCTTCTCAGGGGCGAGATCTATGATATAGAAAAACAAAAGAATTAGATTATTCTCAAGAATTCAGAATAAGCCTACAACAGTGTGCTCAGGCAGCTACAAGACAAAGAGAATTAATTTGAGCAGACCAAAAATAAAATGAACAAGCGAAGGCCAAAATCTAAGGAGTAACTCGTTGAGCCTATCTTAAAGGAAAAAGCAAAGGCCAAGGACAAGGCTGAATAAAATCAAAAAGAGCTTCGAGATAGAGAAAATTCAAGATGCACTTGCCATCGAATGTATTGCGAATGCTGATAAACCCAATCATTACATTTTGTTTATTTTTTTGTGCACGGTTAAGACACTGTATGCTTCACAATAGAATTAAAAGCATTACATTAGAGATGCATCATAAAATTAATATATCAAAAAGCATATGATTAGATAAATAGCGTAATATTAATATACCCGTAGGAGATACCAGAATAATCTATATAAATAGCTATAATTGATACATTTGATTATTTATAAAGGCTCAGAAATAAAGGGGAGTTGCTTTGGGGTTGGGGTTGGGGTTGGGGTTGGGGTTGGGGTTGGGGTTGGGGTTGGGGTTGGGGTTGGGAGGAAAGAATGCTTAGTTAGTTAAAATGAACAATATTGATACTGATTATTTGGTTGAAAAGAGAGATTAATTGAAAGAGAGATTGGTTGATTGAAAGAGAGATTGATTTAATAGATAACTGATGTGTATGGATACGATGTTGATCATTGTGCTGATGTATAGTGGGTGGGACTATAATAGCTGACACTCATGGGCCAAACCTGTCCTTCGCTTTTCATCAGATAGTTACTCCACTTTTCGCTGAAGACTTCGAGGAAACCACACTTGACAATGTTCCTTGGCTGGTTCTTTTTGCTCTCGTAGGTATAGCGGCCTCTTGTCTTAATATACAAGTTTTGATCATCGATGCCTACAATGAACCCGACCTCTAAGGATTGTAAGATGACAACTCTATCCCCAATATCATGGAATTCAGGCTCAGTCCGCAGACTTGGGGCACTGATTTTGGCCTGTCTCTTGGAAATCAGCTCACAATAAGGCACAGATATTGTTTACTTAATTATCTATGTTGGTTCCAGATTTTGCGCAAGATCTTCACGCTGGCACACTTTGGAGTAAATAGAAAAGAAGTTTGCTGGCACTTCGATCTTGTACAATTTGAGAAACGCTTTAAACATGCTGATGAAAGGAGATTAGATGAAAAGTGCACCACATTTAATTCCTCCATTCTTTTTATATGAAAAGCCATTCGAATTCAACAGATTTTCCTCGAGATAGTCAACAATGAACTCAAATTACTTTATATACTTCTTGAGGATTTGAATGCAGCTTTGAGACAATTACACGTGCTCGAATATTTATTGCTTGTTAACAGTGCTCTCATACTACATTTGGCATCGCACGTAGTATGGACATATTGTGCCATCTTTGGTACTGATCAAATTTAGGCCAAAGTTCACGGCCATCGGGTAGATGTCAGAGTTATATTTTCTGGATGTTTTAGGCAAGACCAGTATCTCGTCCAATATTGCTAAGATTATTTGTTTGTTCAGGGATAGCTATTGCGATACGGTGCTCAACTTGTAAAACTGCTATTCATCTATGTTAATGTATATATTACTCTCTTGGATCTTGCTTGATACTTTATATGAAGGTTCTATTATCTGGACCGAAGCTGAGTTTTTATCGTTGCAGTTCTCAATGACTCCGATGTAGCCGAAATATTTGCCGCTTCCGATAATGCTTACTTTCTCGCCCTTTTGGTAAAGCTGGCTCATTTACACATTGCCCTTCTCAGGCAAATACTCATACTTCGGGATTTGAAATAGCGCAAAATCGGGGACGTAAACCTCTCGGTTGGTACGAACAAAGTTATAAAAGCCGATTTCCCGCGTTAAGCGAGCTTGCTTGACTCTAAAATAATTCTCGCATTTGCCTGCCGGAAGTACCCCGAAGGTTTCATAGGCCCTTAGGAACTATGCGTTGAGCTCTTCTGAGCACGGTATAATTTATTCGATGTAGCCCATAAAATTATTAAAATAGGTCAATTAGTTAGGCGAGCCTTGGTAACGATACTTATGCGAGGTCATGATTTTACCCTTGCTCGAAATTGTATACTTACCGTAGATATCAAGGCTCTGAAACCGATCTCTTTTTGCAGCATTCTTCGCATTATTCGAATTTTTGGTATCCTTGAATAGCTTTTTAATTTGTGGCTGCTTCTCTTCAAGGTCAAGCCGCAACTACTCTTCGATAATAGCTTTATCATATCTGAAAATTATCGTGTTTTTATTGATATTCCGAGTCTTTTCTTCAGCGGAGTACTGACTCGCATCGATGCTTGTGTAGATTTCTCGAATCTTGTCTTATTCCAAAAACTTAATGATTGCCCGTTTGTTGTAGTTCAGGCTCTCGTAGGGATCCATTCGGAAACTTGTTGGGAAGTATTACTACAAAAACTACTTGTGCTATTACGATTCCAACGAACTTTGGACAGCTCTTGGCAGTAAATTGAATGACTCCGACGGAAGCATCAGCATTAGTGCCATAAAGGGTTCATATGGGGTTGAGGCAATTCTTTTAATTTTGATTTAGTGGCGAGCAACATACTCGCAAATATCGACGAGGAGTGGGGTGTAGTGATAGGGGTAGTACCATGACCAAGAGGTTAACCCTTTGAAATAGTAAGTGCAATAAAAATCAAGTCCCTAGATGTACTTGATGATGATTTGTTAAAATTCGGGATTATCGATTGTAGCATTCTTGATATTAAATCTCTTCTCGTAGTAGTATTCCCGTCCTTTGGTTATTTTATTGCCTTCTATTTTGAAGTTAGCTACTTCTTCTTCATCTAAGTTCGAAGTCCAATCGTCATCATCAGAGGCTTATTTTATTTATTTTTCCTACTTCTTATCCTTATTCTACTTTTTCTCCTTTTTTTACTTCTTCTCTTTCTTTTCTATTTATTTCCCTTATTTAATATCTTATTGGCTTTCTTTATCCTTTTTATCGTTATTCTATTTTTTCTCCTTTTTCTATTATTTCTCTGATGTATTCTCCTTTTTCTCTTACTTTTCCTTATTTTCCGTATTATCTTTTTTCTCTTCTTTCTTTTCATCTTTATTTTCATCTTTCTTTTAGCCTTTCTCTTTCTCTAATATATTCTACTTCTTCTCTTTCTTTGACGCTCTTTGATTTTGATTTTAATTTTAGTTTTAGTTTTAGTTTTATTATTTCTTGATTTTTGGCTGGCCCCGATTACCGCCGTAATTACGATAATTTTTATTATTTAAATTGCTTCGCTTATTTCTGATAGACTCCTCGAGCATCGTCGCTTCAAAGTCCTTACATATTTCGAGTAAACGTTGCGTGCTTTTCCAATTGATTTCGCCGTGGTTATTGATGAATAGCTTTGTCTACAAAAGGTATGATTTGTAGCTGTCGAATAGTGCCTCCATGTGCGATTACTTCAAAGAGAAGCAGAATTAAAGGGGTAAGAAATCATTGCCAACGAATGCCATGAGTAAAATGAAATCATTGATGATGGGCTGCACATTTTGCAACTTGAGGGCAGTCATACACTCCTCGAACTATTTGGATAAGTATTGTCTAAATAAATGATTGTGAATACTTTAGAATGCTGAGGAAGACATATTCGAATTATGGCTTTTTAGAGTTTCTGACGTAGCATTGAGCTGTCTAGACTTAAATGAAAAAGTACGAAACCATGCTGGTGCTTCATCGAATCCTCTCTGATTATCACAATATTTGTTATCTATTGTGCTAAAGTGAGCAAGACGACGTCAGCGTCAGCAGAGTATACACAGTGAGTCGCATCCTCATCAAACAGACCTGCTGATTTCGAGTATCGCAGGAATTACATGATTTTGTGTTCTCCCTCTCCGGGCACGAGGCAGTCTGAGAATATGACCTTTAGATGCCTCCATTCGTTCTGCATCAAATCGATCACTCGTGCTTTCAGTTTGCTGCAGATGGTAACGAGCAAATCAGTCCCTGGGGAAATCGAGTTCTCCTGAAATATTTCCTGATCTTCGATTGACAGCTTTTTCATGAATGTTTTAAACTATTGTTTTTATTTGGCAGCCCTAAACCTACGATCTCTGGACTGATTGATTTTGGCTCTCGGGGCAACCCCATCAAAGGCAATATAGATCATTTTTTGTGGGTCAGCCTGCTCCACGATGACCATCATATAGTCACAGACTCTCTAGAAGATCTACTCGACCGTAAGTGGGTCAAATTTGTTCTTCAAGAAGCATTCGAATTCCTGTAAGCTATGAATGAAATGTACGCGAATGCATCGGTAGATAAGCCCATTGAAATCGAAATATAGGTTGTCGATAATGGGTGAGTATTTATTTCGATCATGCAAGTCCATGCGGATTTGTGGGTAGCGGTTGCGAATCCTATGATAAATGATGCCTTACCATCTGTAAAAGCGAGGAATACCCATGGCGCTTAATTAATCTTTTATTAATGGTGATCAGCCAATATTATATTCTATTATATATTCATGCGTGTCTCTATTTTAAATTATAATTTGACTGTCTGCGTTGCCATGGCTTATGTTAGTCCCTATGTACCTCAATTTGATATGAATGACAGTTAATTTATTAGTCAATGCAAATACTCTTAAGTAATTGCTCGATCGGGCTCTTCCAACAAAGCTCAAAGCCATAATCAGAGTATAAAAGAAATTACTATAGTTTATTATAATATAATACATTCATTCATCAGTATCCAATTCATGTGGTAAGCGCTCCTCAATATCTCTCCAGCCCTCCAAAAGGCAATCCCTGATACTCAACTAATTATGATCAGCGAGCAGCCCACTCACACCCAGCACTCGGATGTCATCGTATTGAGCTACTTGCTACAACTGCTCGAGACTACCCAATAATCCCAACAAAAGATTATATTCTTCGGCATAAGAGAGAACTACGCGCACTATTTAGCACTCTCGAAGAAACTTGGCAAGTCCCTTGAGCAATACCTCAACAAAAATAAGAACTTTGTCTATTGCGAATGCTTTATGCATGAATACTGCCAACAACTGCCTCTCGCTGAGACCTCGCCTGCTGGCTATACAGCTCTCCCCAAGGCCATCAGGAAGATCTCGAGTCAGCAAATTGTTTAGGAAATTCAAAAGTAGGCGAGTGAAGGATCGTATGTGGTGATCGATTGCTTAGGCTTCATCGAACATGAGGCTGAACTGTGCTATGAAATCTATGAGAAGTCTGTGATGGGCGGATGTAGTCAGATTATGCTAGCTGGATGCACGAGCCATTGTGTGACTTCTCAGATACTGTGTAGCTATTCGTAATGCAAGATTCTGCTTGAAAATGATGTCGGAGGGTACGCAAGGATTAAACTATAAACAGGGACTCATTAGGCTCACTTTCTATGGAGATGGATGGCTGGAAAGGTTTAAGTCTCCGCCTACATGAAAATGTGATACTCTATTCAATGCGATACTCTCCTTTATTCCCATGATGCCTACTTTTTTATAACAAATCCTCACAATCATTAATTTCAACAGTATCATGTAATGAACCTATTATAATTTAAATATGAGAGTGGGTGAATGAGTAGTAAAACTGAGAATGAGTTAAGAATCCTCTTTTAGATCTTAAGAAATATAAGATAATCTTTCGAGCAGCTTATATCTATATATGCTCTTTAATTTTATATATTGAGTCGATAAATATATTCTTATAAACACATTTATGCAAAAAGCGACTCCAAAGCAAAAGGAGGAGCCAGCTGAAAACTAATAGCTTTCTCCACCACGACAATGCTCCGATTCTTCAGAGTAATAGGTCCATATCATCGATAACAAATCAAAATAGTACAAAATTATGAAAATGAGCGAAATTAATGATAATTCAATCAGCTCGCATTATGACCGTACTTCCGAAATCGAGAAAACAGTCGTCACTATTAAAAATTGGACTAGTGATCGGACCATGATCAAGCTCGAAACGCATTACTTCGAAGTGCACGTGTCAAGGATTGTGGGTCAAAACAAGGAAAAATAATAAGTATGGGAAGTTTCTAGGAGATACTCGGATTTCTTTTGGCTTTTCGACGTACTAATTGTTTGATGAATTAGGCTTTGAGATATGGGTACCCGGGGTGCATACTCCCATACTTTCCAGTCAAGAGCATTGAGAACTATTTGACGACCAAACTCGGTATTCAGGTGGGCGAATAGAGCAAAGACGAGCAAATGCACCTCAGAAAGAGCGAGCTTGAAAACTTCATGAACAAAGTCTGTTGCCACTAAATTCTAAAGAAAGCCGAATAGACACGGATATTTTTATAAAACAGCACAGAATAATATATCAAGAATAAAACTGCAATTTAGGCCCAAATTCAATAATCCAAATCCTCATGTAAATCCTTTATTACTGCAGAGAGCTCGACAAATGGAATTGTATCGATCTTTGAGAGAGGAATAGCGTGGGTAACCTCAAATAACACAAACCCCCCCTTCAAACTGTAAAATGTTGAAGGATGGGTTGAGACATAGCAAGACATCAGCATGTGGATAAAACAGTACACAGAGATTCTCTAGAAAATAGAGAACATGGTCGCAATAAAAATAAGATAAATAGAGTGGGAGGGCCCTGACACATAAATCGACACAATTTAGTAGTTCAAAGCCAAGATAATCTCGAGCCGACAGTACAACGGACTTTTCGCAGATGACTTGAAATAGAAAATAATAAAGAACATTGAGTATTAGATAAAGTCATTAAAGCAACTAGAATTCGAGATGCAGTAGCGTGAGAACATCGTGAACATAATCAGCTATATCATGAAGTTTACGAATGATACGAACAGGTGCAACAAACTAATCAGAAAGAAAGAGAAGTTTGAAATCAATATGATTCGGGAATGGCCATACCTAAAGAAGTAGCTCAAGTCTAAAGTGAGATCCATTCATGGCAAGTTCAATGAAGCTTGGAAGGGATACTGCCAAAAAATGAATAAAATTTGGAAGATCAAATGATACTGCATCTTAATTTTGTACATTTAATCATGTATACTTTTAATTTATGCATGCAAACTTTATATGCATCCCAATCCAGCGCATCGAGTGCACAACTCGACTTCCTGCAATAATACGGTATATATATATGCATATTGATACTGAGTAAATGGGAATGTGAATGTGAATGAGTAAATATGCATGAGCATAGATTTTAAATAGCTGATCAAATGATGCCCATTTTGGAAGCAATTCCGACTGCGTCATCTTCAGGTCTGAGCTTGATGTAGGCCTTTTTCTTCCCATCGGGGCGAATCAAGGTGTTGATGGCTTTGGGCAATGCTTGGTAGGTTGCCTGGAAAGCTCTTTTGATTTGAATTTTGTTGGCTCTGGAGTGCACTAAAAAGACGAGTGTGTTTCTTTCAGTCATGACTTTGTTGGCTTTTTAAGTATTGAGGGGGTTAATCAGAACTGAAAATTTATCGAACTTGGCAGGCAGTTCGAGGACCGATGATGATCTCGCATATTTGGGTCGAGAAGCCACTTTCAGAGTGGATGGCTTAAAGAATCTTAGCTTTGTTCTGATCTGGTATTTACGCCTGACCGCTCCCTTTTTTAATGCCTTTGAGACTTTCACAGCTTTCTTTATTTCTTGGGTCTTAGTGCTCATTACTTAAAATTTATGGTTTATATTAATTCAATATAAATATTAATTACCCATCGTTGTACAATCATTGTACCATTCTATCATCAGTTTATCATCATTCTATCATCATTGTATCATGTGTCGGGCGTTAGAGCCTAGCATTCCCACTACACATCCAGAAATTGTTTGGCTCACTATGTATCTCATCTGAGCTATCCTCCACTCGCCTTTTAATTTTTCCTATTTTTGGTTTAGCCTTATTATCGAATAGGTCAAACCTCAAAGCAAAGAGAATAAACATTGCAGGAAACTAAAGCGAACAACCCTATAAAATATTAGCTTGAACCCACTGTTTTATATTAGTATAAATATAGTTTTAGAGAATAATTCACATGTTCGACATCCTAATTAACCTACAGGAATAATCAAGTAAATAATCGCATATATGATATGTGTTGCGATATTATGAATATAATATATTTAATATACAAGCAATTAGGAGATGCCTTTGATTGTATTAGTATCTTATCTCTGTTAGCAATAATATTAATTAGGCGAGGATGGGGTTGGGGTTGGGGTTGGGGTTGGGGTTGGGGTTGGGGTTGGGGTTGGGGTTGGGGTTGGGGTTGGGGTTGGGGTTGGGGTTGGGGTTGGGA
>NW_028282430.1:0-41145 GCF_059751285.1 Brachycentrus maculatus | reverse complement strand
CCCCCTTTAAGTAGCTGTTAGCATTTGTTTTATTTTTATTTATAAGCCTATCATGTCAAGCTTCTTTGCTTACTCGGGCATGCGTTGTACGGGGAAATTTTTAATTATTTTTTTAATCAATTTTAATGGATGTTGACGATTTTTTGGGGATTTTAATTTCTCGTAAAATGATAACTAGAAAGTGTAATTGCGTGTATGTTTAAAAACTATGCACGTGCTCTAATCATCATAGTTATATGAATCTTATAAGGTTTTTATGCATCTGTGATAAAAATATGCATTATCAAAATGATAATAATTATGTGTTTATTTATAAAGTACTTTTTTTTACTAAATATCATCTAAAAGTCGCTTAATTTTTTTTTAAATTAATGTTTTATATTTGACTTATGACTTATGTTTTGTATAATATACGAACTTTATTATAATCTTAATATGTATGGTCATTGTTTTGATCAGTGCCCAATACTTTTACAAAGCGTTGTAGTTAATCAACATATATTAATAATTAAAAATATTTTTAAAAAAACGTCACTCTTATGTATTTAGTTCGTTAACACGTTTAACTCGGTTTTTAAAATAAGATTTTAAAAATCACATTTTAGCCTGTTGATGAGAAACATTTACATTTTTCAAAACTAGCCGAGTTTATATTATGGATCTTGAAAAAGTGATCTTGTAATAATAAAAATAGTATAACCCTTATCCGCTCCCCAATGGTGCATAGGGCACTGCTACACATAAACACAGTGTTATCTTGATCGTTTACACATGAAGGAAAGGTGATCAGCCCTCCGCTTCCGGTACCAGTCCAGGGTAATATTGAATAAATATTGCAGTGAAAAAATCTGTTATATTTATTTGACCCCCCCTGGGAATCGAACCCGGGACCTCCAGAACGGTAGCCGAGCGTGCTGACCATTACACTACAGAGGCGGACGTAATTAAGTTTAATTTAATTTTTTTATTATATCGCATCAAATTTATGTAAATTTGTTCTGTGTGAATTTTCGAATTCATATAAAAATCAGTTTGTATTTTCATCTATTCACAACAAATGTGTTTCTTGAAACTAGTCACGTTTACATTGATAAACCCAAAAAAAGTGGTCACACAAATGTTTTATTTTTAAATAAAAATATATCCCATCAAATATATTTGTTTTCAAAGCCCTAAAATCTGGTACGCAGATTGATCACAGCGACAACTATTAAGTTCACAAAATTTTGGTGTCTTTTGCACCACTAGGGTGACAATAGGTGCTAGAAAAGTTTTGGGATATTTTCTAATACGTATTCGTGAAAGTCGCGTGACGCGACTCTCGGCGCGAATATTCGACAAGAAAAACGTCGTTGGCTTTATTTGTTCCCCGCTTGTAAATATTTGCATTTGAATGATGAGACGACCTGAAGTAAGGTTATGTTTACGCTTTTTAACGTGTACCTAATTATTGTGACGTCATCTCCGAAAAAATATAACTGCCTCCTTAAAATTTATTTTTAAAAACAGAAAAACATATTTAATGAAATCACCAATTTGGGTAATATTTTGTAAATTAAAACCAGTATTTACTCTGTGTTCTGGTAATACAACATTCTCCTTATCATTAATCTTTCACGTTATGTAATAAATCTTCATTCTACTTCGAACCATGGTGTACAGGGCACTTCGGATGATAGCGCCACTATTGGGCATACTTTTAAATATATTAAATAATTACCAACATATGAAAGGAATACAGTGATATTACGTCACAAATGTATTGAAAACCTTGCCCATACACGAAAGGATTCAAGAACATTGCATATATACAGGTTTTCAGGAATTCATGCAATATGGATGTTCAATGATGGTCAGACTGGTGAATTTTACACAAGTGTATAAAGTGATTGCTTTAGCCAACCAAATGCCAGGTTATAACTTCTAGGATGCTAAAACTTCCATCTTTTTTCGTATAAAAACGATAGATCTTCATCTCAAATTAAGCTAACTACAATACAACGCAAATATTTTATATTCTTACAATGTTGTTATTATTATTTTTGTTTTAATAAACATAAGTTATCTCGTAAAATTTTAACCTATAATAATATGCTGAAAATTGTTTTTTCTGACAAAAACAAGGGTTTCTGCTATACAAAAACAAGGGTTTCTGCTCAACAAAAAAGCTTCTTCGTCTCACTAATAGATGTCACTAACGAAAATTCTAGTTATTCTTGTACAATGTTTCGAAATTATACATATCATACATGTCTAAATGTATATATTTTATATGTATATTATATATATATATATATATATATATATATATATATATATATATATATATATATATATATATATATATATATATATATATATATACATATATATATATATATATATATATATATATATATATATATATATATATATATATATATATATATATATATATATATATATATATATATATATATATATATATATATATATATATATATATATATATATATATATATATATATATATATATATATATATATATATATTTATTTACTCCGCGCAGGTAAAAAATAGACTGTTCCAAGTGTTGTGTACGCAGCAATACGGCAGCGAACTATGGTGTAAGGTTACACAACGAAGCTTAAAGAGCATGAAAATATGCTACAATAACGGCTACAGAGCTTTAATGAAGTTACCCCGACACTGCAGCGCGAGTGGTATGTTTGCCACAGCACGCCTACCACATTGGGACGGCCTGTTAAGGCACCGAGTGGCAGGCTTCCGGGAGAGGCTGATGAAGAGCTCCAACCTCATCATAAAGCGGCTTGTGGAGCACAGATGGGGGCTGGACATGTGGCGGCACTGGAGCGCAGTGCTGCGTTTGCCAGCGAGCTAATTTTCGAGCTAATATATATTTATATATAAATACATATATATATATATATATATATATATATATATATATATATATATATATACATATATATATGTATATATATATATATATATATATATATATATATATATATATATATATATATATATATATATATATATATATATATATATATATATATATATATATATATATATATATATATATATATATATATATATATATATATATATATATATATATATATATATATATATATATATATATATATATATATATATATATATATATATATATATATATATATATATATATATATATATATATATATATATATATATATATATATATATATATATATATATATATATATATATATATATATATATATATATATATATATATATATATATATATATATATATATATATATATATATATATATATATATATATATATATATATATATATATATATATATATATATATATATATATATATATATATATATACATATATATATGTATATATATATATATATATATATATATATATATATATATATATATGTATTTATATATAAATATATATATATATATATATATATATATATATATATATATATATATATATATATATATATATATATATATATATATATATATATATATATATATATATATATATATATATATATATATATATATATATATATATATATATATATATATATATATATATATATATATATATATATATATATATATATATATATATATATATATATATATATATATATGACATGATTTTTTTAGTTATAATTATTTGAATTCAAAATGACATTAATCAACAATTAGACAGCTCCCGAAAAACGAAGTCCAAAATCTAATTCTTATGAATTACTGAAAAATTCTTAATTCCGAGACTTTGAAAGAATAAATGAGGCTCACCAATTATCCCCATTTCGGACTAATTGAAAAAAAAATACTGCTTAATCTCACCCCTACCCCTGAGTTACCGCTGCCTCCCCCCTCCCCCCCTCCCCCCGCACAGTCGTGCCTGGTCCATTTCAATCGTGAGACTAATTATCAGATTAATTGATGGAAATTACTCAGAGTGGAATTTGATTAAAATAAAAGAAAAGGGAAAAACTGCCCCATAAGAGAGAAGAGTGGAAATTTTCCTTAAACTAATTTCCGAATTCGTGATGAATATTGAAAAGGTTAACGGAAAAATTAAGGCAGACGTTGGGGCTAAACGTTGCTTAAATGTTAAGTATTTGAAAAAGACTATTTAATTTACAAATTTATTTTTTATGAGGTTGTTTTGATAAGTTTCTATCATATATTTTAGCTTTATACTTAAAAATCCGTATGTATGCATTTAAGAATAACTCACACATATCGCTCACTCCTTTCAAGAACGTCAAAAATAAAAATTTGTCACTTTTCAGCTGTGCATATTTTCGGAATGCCCAGAAAATGAACTATAGCCCAGCAAAAGAGGCATATTTTTAATTTAATATTTACCCGCTACAGAGCAAAAAGTGTTGTTTTTGCATTTTGAAGAAAGGTAAAGTTTATTAATTTTTTTAATATACTTAATATTATCAAATGGAGAAAAAACCTTCAGGTTTTCCCTAAAAAGATCTTTTGCACAGAAAAAAAGTTCACTTGTGGCTTGATATTTATTTTTAATACATTGTATTATTTTTATTAAACTTCAAAAACATTGTCCCGAAAAATCAAGTTTTTTTTTATTTATGACGTTCTTGAAAGGAGTGAGCGATATCAGAAGTACCTACGAGCAAAAACACATGTATGACTCATGATAGACACATTACTGTTCAAAAAATATGTTAAAAAAATTTAATGTGGCCTCAGTAGGGAAAACCCTGTGAGTTTTAGTTAAATTATAAAGTTATTTACAATACTTTAATGTAAATTTACAAATTTAATTTAAATTGTAAATTTTAAAATTTATTTTAAAAAAAATATTTTAACGATGTTTTTGAATAAATGTTTTATAACAAACGTGGTGTGTTTGTAGTAAAACTATTATTACAATTTAATGAAATCTGTATTTGGGGGGTATCGGGTTTTTTAAATATGTATGACATTTTTTATCGATTTTTTTTAACTCTGTCCTTCTCCGTAGTGTAATGGTGAAAGCTGCCGTGCTAGTCTCCGGTGCGATTCATCTGAATATAAGTGACAGTGATTCTAGTGTTTATTTTCATATTACCCTAGAGTAGTGACTGAAGCGTAAGATCGATCCAGCCTTCATATAACAATCAAGATAACACTGCGTTATTTTACTGTTCTTTCTTCACTCATTCGATTCATTTTATACATGTTTGTTATAGGTGGCTGAAATTGAAAATAAACCAGCATTACAGGACTTACGTTCTGGCATTCGACTAACTTATGTGATCACTTGCTTGCAAAAAACTATGTTACTATGTCTCAGTTTGATCACCTTTAATACACTTTAAAGTAATTGTTAAGTCTCTGTTATTGTAAATTTCACTATCTCGCCATTACAGAAAATTCACATTGCATTGCTTTTAAAAAAATTATTTGATTTTCTTTCGTTTAAAAATCTATTAAACATAACAATACATAATAACACCCTCTTCATACTTCACCGTCCTAAGAACACACCCCTTATATTTTTACTTAACTTCACATACGGTGTTTTTAAAATGATATGGAATGCATCGAAACACGAAACACGTAAAAAAATTGTATTTACCAAGTTAAACTAAAATTCAAAATAATCCGCATGTTTAAATTCAATAAAAATTAATAAGTTAAATACAAAAAATATCCTTAGAGATAAAATAAAGAGTTCACGCAGTCGTGGAAGTCTAAGTGTTGTGACTGGTTTCAATGGTCTGGTACAGGAAAGGCAATTGAGATGATTTCGGCACATAGGATATATGTAGAGAATAAGTATATGTTGTGAACCTGGCGTTAGCTATGAATCTTCCTCGAAAGAACTCTAGAAGAAGACCAAAAAAATCATGGATGCTACAGAAAGATAACATGATTCGAAGGCATGACCTAGGTATATGATAGAAGGACCTACAACCTGAGGAAGAGGAGATCTAATCCGAACAGTCCACAAAAACGATAAATAGCGATAGAGCAAGGAAGAAGAAGAGACGCATGTTTAAATTCACCTCAAAGTAATTGTACAGTCTCAGCTGGGAATAGAATCCCATAATACCAAGGCAGTTTTCAAATCAGCTGTTCTAATTTTCATGTAGCTATAAATGTTCAGATGAAGGGCCATTAAAATATAACAGGTTCTCAATAGTGCAGTGAAGTTCTCCCAACACCCACATCCACCCCACTTTACTCATCATATTAACATTGATGCAAACCATAAACGGCGATATGAAGAACGATAAAATCAAACTTACCCCGCTTAACGCCGCTGCCGTTACACGATGTCAATTAAGGGTTAATCGCTATCCGATTAAGTCGTTATTTGTCAAACGTACACAAAGTATGTACTTAACCCTGCAACGACGATGCAGAAAACTAAGAAATACTGAAATCTTAAATTACTTTTTCATCGGGTATTTTAACTTAATATATTTTCTTTAAAAGCAACACTAAAACACATGAAAAAGTAAACAAGTAAGTATAAAAATACAAATAACATTTAAAAAAAACATTAAGTATGCAATATAAATTTTTAATACGTATTATATGTAATGGAAAAAAGAATTGATGGGTTTAAAAAAAATATTTCTGAAAATGAAAGCAGCAAAAATAAAAAATAAAATAAAGCAGTGGAATAAAAAATAACAAACAGGAATTGTTTTACACTAGCATAAAATTGATAGATAAATCTAAGAAAAATACATAAATTGTATGTAAAATTTGTAAAAAAAAATTATTAAAATTTTTTATTTTTATTTTAAATTTTACTTGATGAAAACCAGTGCTTCCAAAAAAAATATATAATTATTTTTTAAGACACGTATTTCGTTACAATATCACAATTGAAGTTAATAAAAAGTGGTTTTTACCAAGCTAAATAAAAAATTTAAAAAGAAATGTAAATAAAATCAAGAAAGTGGTAAAAATCAATTACTGAATCCGATTTTTTTAAACAATTGTACAATACCATTTATTTCATTATACACCGTTTCATTACATTATTATTAAATTGTGTATAATCAATACAATTCAAAAGGTTGTATTATACAAGTGTTTAATTATTTTATAATAATCAATTTGTCATTCCACAAAGTTGCTGAATCTATAAATAATATAATTGGAAAATTGACTGAATTGCCTGTTTTCATTTGTTTATTCTTTTTTTGCCCCAACTGTTGTCAGAAGGGTTGATTTCCGTTTGACATGAACTAATCCCCCCTCAAATCACCTGTTGGTAAGGCACATACTTGATCGCTTGTCAAACCATTCGGATCATTAAACACACACACGTTGGATCAACAGCCTCCCAGCTCAATCTGGAAGCAGGACGATTAAGGTGACACTCGTAAAATAGTAAATTTCCTGCATGAAATTCAGGTGCTGTTAATTGTGATTAAATCCTGTATTTTGTTGATAAATAAAGAAATTAAATATGTTTTTGAAATGTTATTCTATCAGACTCTGAATTATTCACCCTACAGATCGGCTGTCCAAACTCAAAAGACTGTTAGGGACATTTTTTTTGTAGTACGTTTTTGCATTTTTGGACTAAGTAGATTCTACTTAGTTCAAAAATGCAAAAACGTACTACAAAAAATGTCCCTTACTATGTTTTAAGTTTGGACAGCCGAGATATCATATTAATATTATCGGTGTCTTAATTTTAGATAAAACATGTATCCACAACATTTTGAGTGTGTCCAAATATTTGTTAATTTACAAATAAAAGGGTCTCTGCAAAATAAAAGCTTTCTATTTCCAAAAAAAGATGGATGTTATGAACTCATATACTGCATCATGAGGTTGATCATATACGTATGTATATCTGGGAATTCTAGAAATTTGAGTAGTGTGGTTGTCGATCATGGGTTGAATAGTGAATATTGCACGTGTGTAAAGTAATCAATAAACCAGCCTATGGCAGGCCGTGATTGTTCTTCATCTATAATGAGAGCGTAAAATGAAGAAATATCTATCGTTTATATAAAAATATGTGTTTAATGGGATAATAGAAAACGTTACATAGTGTGTAACGTGATCACTTAAACCAGTCAAACACCACAAACAAGACATCCTATCCTGTCTGAGCATCCCTAGGATGCTCAGACTTCCATCTTCTTTCATAACGACATATATTTCATCTCAAGTTGAGATACTTAAAATATTAAATCTTAAATATTTCACTTATTGAATTTTCAGCTACTTTGCAATAATATCTATCTTTTTTTAAAACCCAAGTAAAAAACTACAACAACATCCCTTATCAAAATATACAGCTTGAAATTCATAAAAATCTACGTTCGATTTGTGAAAACTATTCATATATCACAAATTTTTCAATTGATGGTGCCACTATCGTCACTTCCATATCTATTTAATAACTATTTGCACTTAAACCAGTCTCTAATAGGTCGTAAGTCCTATAAATATATAATAAATAGCTCTTAAGTAGTCGAAAACCGATTTAAATTTTAAAAATATATATATATATATGTATTCATTTTGTATTTTTAGGAAAACCAACAACAAAGTATACAAAATAATTAATACAAAGCCTAATACGGGTCTTCACAAATAAATACATGATATATAAAAACATGAATTTGCAAACAAACGCACTCAAACACATATATGCTAACATGGACACACTTGCACACATATACACACACGCGCCCACACACACACATACACATACATATCGCTCACTCCTTTCAACAACGTTATAAATCAAAAATCGTCAATTTTCAGCTGTGTATGTTTTCGAAACTCCCAGCCAAAGCGGCTTATTTTTAACTTAATATTTACAGCTACAGGTTAGAAAGTGTGGTTTTTGAATTTTGAAGAAAAGGTATTATTTAAATATTTTTTTACAAATACTAAATATTTTTCAAATGGGGAAAATCATTCAGGTTCTACCTAAAAAGATCTATTGCTCAGTAAAAAGTTTAATAAGTGGCTTGATTCATATTTTTAATACATTGTATTATATTTTTTAACTTTAAAAACGATCTCCTGAAAAATCAAGTTTTTTGATATATGACCTTGTTGAAAGGAGTGACCAATATGTATAATTAATTATTATTTAAAGAGCAAGCGCCCCACATTACTGTGATTATTTTCTCTCAAGCAAGTCTATAGTAAATGTTTTGGTGATTGCATTAAAATTGGAAAAAAGTTCGCCATAAATCTGAAATTTGTCTATAACTTGTAGAATAAGAGGAGTATAAAGAGGAGGTAATTCTTCCAGATTTGTGAACAAATATTTGAAAACACTCAAAATATTATGATTTAAATTTAAATTTTGGTGTAACGCAAATTTAAATACTAAAAATATTTTTTAAGAAAAACTTGAAAGGTCTTCAGTAAAAAAATTATTATATTGCGCGCGGCTTCATACTGTTTTTGGATGATTTCATTCGTAGCTCACAAGTTGTCATCCGGAGTTGACGCATTTGCTGCGCAATGCTCAAAAAAACTGAAAACAACATTTAGGAGTTTTTTCCCGTTTTTTAAATCGTATTTTCTTATAGTGTACGGAGTGCGTGGAAGTTTTTGGAATCATAAGGGAAGGGTTATTAACTATAACCTAACTTTAAGTATTTCAATGTTTTAAAATTTAGTACATAAACCCTGATGATGGCAAGGTTCTTGTCGATACCAGTTCGATAAAGTGTACCAGTAAAAAGTGCTAAAAATAAAATTGATTTATTTTATAAAGTTTATGAAATGTGCCACAAATTATTTGCGAAAAACGTTAAAGAAATAATGATTTTTTTTAAAACCTTTTACTATCTTTAAAAAAAAAACATTAGACGTGATAATAACTATTTACCGACACCGTGTTATTTGTCAACATCACGTTATATCACAATTACGGTAAATTGCAGTCAACACCTCGCTTCGATACACGTTCATTAAACCAAGCTACAGTTTACAGCGATCTCGTATTTACCGATTTAATAACAATGTTTCCACCCCTCACATGTCATTACCAATTGATTCCTACTCGCAACCCTGTCTGTTTATTGACAGCTGTTTTCATATGACGTGTTAACACCCCCCATCAACTCTGTCACCCTTTGTGACTGTATCGGCGGCATGAGAAGAGCTACATATGTCCAAATTAGACGTGAAAGAGTTAACGTTTGATAATGATCATTCAAACTATTTTCTCTGAGCTATTACACAAAATGATTGACTTATAGGTATAATGTATATATCTGTTTTCATACTATTTTAATGATTCTCCATCTAACATGTAAAACAGTTCAATCCGAATATAAAAAGAAAAAATATTTTAAAATCTAAAATATTGGTATTTTTAATTTTTCGTTTCAGTGATAAAACAAGAGTTTTATTAAAAATACTGTGTGCATATTTTAGACACCTTTTGTATACATATACTAAAAATCAAATGGTTTACATATATCAATATCAAAAAGGTTGTATTAAAGATTACTATTCAGTTAAAACCATTTCAAAGTAACGAATGAAATATTTGAAAATATTAACTATTAGAATATATATGTGAAAAATAGCTTTTCATATTTTTATTCATTGATTCATACCTTTGGTAAATTATGAATTTTAATATGTATGTAGTTTCGTATTTTTTTAGTTGTTACAGACTTAATAAAAATATATTTTTACCGAAGATGGTTATATTAGAAATTCCATTAAGTTAAATCATAAATTTACTTTACTTTTATGTTTTCCTTATCTGAATTGTAACTTCACACTTTGTCAGACGGTGTAGTTTTCTGGACTGTCATTAGAAGCGTCAAATTGATCAGCTATTAATGCTCATATGATTTGCATTTAGCAAATTGAAATATTCTTTCAATTCAAACTTAACATTTTAAGCATATACATTAAAATACACTAAAATCGAAAATATGCAAGAATACTATTACTGTGGTGTAGAAGAATCTCGCTTCGGAAACTCCTTCAGACATATGGAACAGATGGAATAGATTCTTATTAAATAGTACATTATGATAGTAAGTATGTACATATTTGAAAATACAGTATATTTCTTTTAAAAAGTAAGAATTTTTAATTATATTTTGTCGTGGCATATTTACACTTATGTCATTATAGCTGTATGACCTCGACGTGTGATGGTGTGACGCTGTTAATAACTCCATAGGGGAATTTAAGCGAACATGTTTTCAGTTGATATAACTGATATAAAAAATCCTGAAATGGAACGGTTTTCAATTTACCCACTGCTGTTTGGTATTGTGATGACTTTTGACAGAATTCTCGAAAAAAGGAAAATTCATTTCAAATAACTACTTCAAAAAGTAACAATTCATGTCATGAAGTTGTGAAAGAGTTCAGTACTTTATATCTTTAAAAAAATAGTTTTTAGTACTACGTTAAACTTGTGAAAAAAACCTTTTAATAAAGAATTAAATATAAAAATAAAACACTTGCTTACGACCACTTATTTGAGTTTATTTATGTAAATACGATTAGTTTTGAGAACTACTAATGTTTTAATAAACAGTAGATACTGTAAACTAAATAAATATATATTATATCAAAATCAGTTTTCGACCAAAACATCTGTAGTTTTCAAAAGTAATCGCAGTAACCGAACTCAAAAAATGAATTTAAAAGAATAATGTTTTTGACAAATTAAACAAAAACAAAGATATCCATAAAAAATCATCTCGTATAAGCGTCTTATTTTTATATTAAAATTCAGAAATGTAAAAATCTCATTCCATGATTCTAAGAAAAAGTACAATAGTATTTACTGGGTAAAATTAAATAAGAAAAATACAATTTCTGTCAAATTTAAGATCGTTTCTACCAAATGAATCAAATTTAACATCGGATATTTTTTTACGTTATGTTGATATCACGTGCCAAACCAAATAATACATTAAGTAAAAATACTATTTTAAAAATAAATAATGCAAAAATAAGTCATAAATAAAATCAGAAAAATAAAGTTTTTAACAAATTTAAGATCAATTCTACCAAATGAGTCTAATTCGCCTTTGAATAGTTTTAGAATAATTTCAATACGTTTTGTTGATACCTAAAGCTAGGTTAAATAAAAACTTACAAAAAAACTATAATTGTAAAAGTAAATAATAAATAAAACCAGGAAAATAAATTCAGTGACAAAATTAAGATCGAATTATCAAAGTAAGTCCAATTCACATTTGGATAATTTTAGAATCATTTTATGACATTATGTTGATACCTCAAGCCAAACCAAATAAAAACTATAAATAAAACTACTAGTTCAAAAGTCGTTATTTTCCGCGATCATATAATTCGGTTATTACTTGATGACTGACAACTAATGACTGACAACTCAGACGAGTTTAAGTACCGTCACACTGCATGTATTAGCAGATCCTTTGAGGGACACGCATGATGAAGCTCCTCCGAGGAGTTCGAGTGATGATGGACCATAAACCAAGCTGTTTTTATCTTATTTATTTGGCTGCTGACGCGCCATCTTTACGCGGATCGGTAATTAGCTATATATTATGGTAATAAATGTCTACCAATGTCTCCCTTCTGAATAGCATACAAGCATTATGATTTAAGATACAGGAAGTGTTGTATTTTATTGAAATATAATATATAATTAGCATTAAGAGACGATCCTGTTTTCTCTTTGAAGTAGAGTATGATTAAAATTTCAAAAAATATAATATTTTATTTATTTATTTCCCAGTGGTGTGCCAAATACGATTTTTTAAGTGTTAGTATCAAAATCTAAACAATAAATTTAGTATATTGTATTTATTTATTTATATACTAGCCGTCGCTGTGGATTAGTCAGGTTAAATAGAAAAGAAAAAAATGAGAAAGCACATATTTCTAATATGCTTAATTTCATATACAATAGTATACCTTGTGGACAGTGGCGCGAACAAAGTTTTTAATCAGCTTAGGCAGTAGAGTTAGGTAAGGATAAAGCATAATAGGCACTGGTCGTGTTTCTATATAGAACGCGAGTAATCCAGGGTAAGCACTGGTTTTCTGCCTATATAGAATGTACGCCTCTTGAGGGTATACAATATTTTAGCAAATATCAAGAAATTATGAAAAAATAATAGTTTTGCGTGTTACTTTCAACAGATGACTATCATTGCGGTAAAAATCTTTTTCCCGAAAAAAAACTTTTAACATATTGGTATATACACTTATTTTGTTGGTACTATGAAAACTGTAAGTTTAGACTAAGTACTATGAAAACTGTAAGCCCAATCGATTTACGATATATTTATATACATACACACAATTCATTATTTATTAAATAATTCTTAGGTTATAAAAAGTACCTATGCTGGGTAAAGACGTAAGTCGCATCATAAAAAGAAATCACATCATCTGTTTGAACATCCGAAATCAAAAGATAGTGCAGTCATAACAGTATTTAGTATTTAGCGCGCCACCCTATGTATGGACCGACCTAAGGACAGACCGATCCATTCCTTGCAAAATCTTATAGTCCATTCCTTAGTGATTCTAGGCATATACAGGGTGAACAATTGGTTTTTATTTTAACATTTCAACATAGGTGAAAAATAATTTGGAACTCTGGGTATTAAACACATGTACATTTGTACAACTCATGTTAAAGCCAAGTTGACATTTTCAATTGCGGAAAATCTGTGTTGAAAAGTCAAATGGTGAGCATATTGTCCTCTGAGGATCTTTAAAAACTATGCTTCTCTGCGTTGTATGTAGGTATCCCTATTAGAATCAACATCACACACACACACACACACAAACGCACACCCTCCTACACACTTCACACATGCAAATTTTCTCTCATTTGCTAGATCTACACTAAATATTTTGTACTAATCTTTATGTTTCTGTGGTAAGCTTAAATTGGCTTGTTTAATTTAAATCTTTCAATGTTTTATTTAACATATGTTTCTGTTATTAACCCAAGTTAAAAAAAGGGTACTACTATATTTTTATTCATCTTTGTTGAGATGTCAATATAAATAACTCTTAACCGGACAAACGACAAACTGCGATATGTGCAATGAAATGCTTAATGAAATAGACATCAATAATGTTTCTTTTAATACGTTTAAAAGCAATATTGTTGATATCTATTTGACCAGTTGTAAAGAAATGTTTTATATAGTTATACTTTTATGACAGTTAATTTAAATTGTTTTATTTTGAGATTACTTAGGTGGAAACCTATAATTGGAATTATTATTTTTTTTGTATTTTATCATATTATGTTTGTTTTGTAGAAATATTCTGTTGGTTTTCCAATAATAAAAAAAAATAAATAAAAAATAAAAACCAAATCTGTGAATAAAGATTTGAAAACATTCAAAATACTATTAATAAAATCACTAGCCAAATTGTAAATTTAACAAAAAATTGTAATCGTGTTTTCAAGCATCTCCTAGTATGAGAAAATATTTCGGGATGAATCTTACATAAGGGACTCTGCTAAAATAAAAGCTTACTAAATCTTACCATAGATGGTATCAAAAACTTACACGTGAAATAACGTGTCTTTTAAAATAAATATTGTATGTAAGTTCAGAAATTTTACTAATGTGGTCGTCAACCATGGGTAGATTATTAAAAATTATTCACTTGTATAAGAACACTAATTGAGTTTTGTTTCACACGACTAGTTTTAAAAGTTACAGATGGTTTCACCGACAGGTGATAGAAAAAAAAAAGATTTTTTTTTTAATCTGAAGTTAACAAAACTAGTTGAGTGACATAAAACACAATAAGTGATATTATACAAGTGTTAAATGTTTAATAATCAACATGTCATTCCACATACTTAATGTCAAAGCAATATTTAATATAATACGGGTAGAGTGGTAAATACACATATAATACAATGTATACAACATTTTGAGTGTGTCCAAATACTTGTTCACAAAATCTGGATTATCTCAAATTACAGGAGCTGTTTTCATATTATTTTTTGACATCTCATCAAAGATGAAGAATATGGAAGTCTGGGCATTTACGGGGCTGACGACCGTCATAGGCTGGTTTAAGTGATCACTTTACACACGTGTAACATTCACCAATTCTACCCATTATTGACAACCACACTACTCAAATTCTAAAAAAGCTTCTTTACATCTCACCAATAGATGTCTCTAGTGAAGTTCTAGTGATTCAAGAACAAGGTTTCTAAATCGGTTCATATATATTGAACTTCCAAGAATTTGAGTAGTGTGGTTGTCAATAATGGGTAGAATCGGTGAATGTTACACCGGTGTTTACGTGTGTAAAGTGATCACTTAAACCAGCCTATGACGGTCGTCAGCCCCGTAAATACCCAGACATCCATATTCTTCTTCATCTTTGATGAGATGTTACAAAAAATAAAATAAAAATAATATATATATATATATATATATATATATATATATATATATATATATATATATATATATATATATATATATATATATATATATATATATATATATATATATATATATATATATATATATATATATATATATATATATATATATATATATTTATATATATATATATATAAATAATATATATATATATATATATACATATATTTATATTTAAAGTACGCAGGCTACCATATTCTTCTTCATCTGTGTTGAATTGTCTTTATGTTTTTTTATATTACTTTTTCATCAACCTGTATATTATTCTTTCCAATAAGTACGCGGGCGGAAACCATATTACCACATCTTACCCTCTTGAACATCAAAAGGGAGCGCCAATATACCCTTGTTTCCTCTTCGGCTACTTATTTCCTTTGGTCATCGAATGCCATTCACACCCAGCCTCCCCTTTCCAATAAATAAGATTATTCCTCGGCCATTCCGTGGACCGGGAGTACGAGAAAATGCGCCTAAGTGGTTTAGGGAAGGAAGTCTGGAAGAAATGGTACACTGGGTAATAATTTATGAAATAATGTGCGATGAAATTGGAAATAGCATTTTATTTTGCTTTTGATTAAGGCAGGAGTAAAAAATTTATGAAATAATGTGCGATGAAATTGGAAATAGCATTTTATTTGCTTTTTTATTGCTTTTGATTAAGGCAAGAGTTAAATTTTACGTTTTATGAAATTTACTAACCATCACACTACTTCAAGATAGGCAGAGAGAATAGAACGCCACACCTCTCTGTCTTTACATACATTCTTCGCCTCTTCCATATTTATGCATCTCCTCAGACATACCGCATCCTGACCTGACTATTAAGTAATTTTAATATTTTATCATACCCACCTTACCTCGGTCTTCTTACGCTTCTATTACTAACCACATTCACCAGATATATTTTTTTATACCGTTCATTCTTCAATCATTCGATTCACATACCCAAAGCATCTCAATATGATTTGGTAAGTGGTTATATACTAACATTACTAACTTACTAACTGATCATCACGACGCTTCCCCCCAGGGGTAGGCATAGAGAATTGAGCGCCACAGCACTGTCTTTGCAATTTTTTTCGCCTCTTCCACATTCGTGGATCACCTCATACACACACGCCGATTATTCCTACTCCTGATCTGACCACATTCAAGTATTTGACATACCTGACCGAGCCAAGTTTTTCTTGGTCTTCCTCTGTTTTTGTGTTTTTATTCTAATTTATGTGGGTCTCTACACATAATATAAACTTCAATGTTTTTTAAATTAAAAGAAAAAAAACCTCTTTTAAGAAAATTGTCTTTTCTGTCTGAGTCAAAAAAAAACTTTTTTATTTTCTGGTTAAAAAATAACATTCTAATTGTGGTAGAGTAAGTCAAAACTAGAATTTTTTAGAAAACTAGATTTGGACCTTACATGCTAATATAAGAGTTTCTGCTTAGTAAAAAGCTTCTTTACATCTCACCAATAGATGTCTCTAGTGAACTTATAGTGATTAAAGAACAAGGTTTCTAAATTGGTAAATTGGTAAACATATATAAAGAACTTCCAAGAATTTGAGTAGCGTGGTTGTCAATAATGGGTAGAATTGGTGAATGTTACACGTGTGTAAAGTGATCACTTAAGCCAGCCTATCACGGTCGTCAGCTCCGTAAATGCCCATACTTCCATATTCTTCTTCATCTTTGATGAGATGTCAAAAAATTATACAAAACTAGAAACACATATACAGTCTGTGCCATTAACCACGGGACCACAACCCAAATCCCACATTACTCCCTTTTATTCCTTGGTTTTCCAAAAAAAATACACAGCATCGAAATGATATCAGAAGTTACTCCATAATATATTATTATTACATATTATCTGTTATGATTCTAGCGTAATGGGTTGTTAGTCATCTCACCCCCTAATACTCATGCAAGATGTACATTAACGCACGAGGGATTATTCCTGATTCCCTCTTTTTCTTTGCGGTATTATGAGTTCTGTTACATATTTCCTATCCCAGATCAAAGGCGACCAGTCGAAAGGGATGTCCAAAGAATATTAAATATGAATCTTCTGGAGATGATTCTAACCATAGTGTACATAAATATTATATAATATGATCAACGTGTTTTCAAATAACTGCGTTAAAATGTTCATACAAGTATGAATTTGAGAAAAACCAATGAAAAAATATAGTTTGAGTGTGAACATTTTGAGTGTGTTCAAATACTTATTTTTTCACCAATTTTCAAATAATATGAAAAATATAGTTTTCAAATATTTTTTTACTTGCTTTTTCTTAAAAACCTAATATGACACGTATTTCGATGCATTCGGTATGATAGTCATTATCTACAACATTTTGAGTGTGTCAAAATACTTGTTCACAAATCTGGATTATCTCCAATTATAGGCGTCATTCTTCATATTATGAAGTTCAGACTTCCATATTCTTCTCTTCTTTGATGAGATGTCAAAAAATAATCAATAATGTCAAATTCATTGAAAAACGTAAAATAATAGATTTTAAGAAAGAGTGTTAGATACCAAGTGCATTTTATAAATAAAACAAGTTACTGCCGGATCAATTTACGGTAAAAAAATTATGAATCGTTCTTTATCTTTTTTCATACAGGTTTTACAAAAGATATTTCTTCTTAAATTTAAGTTTTGTACTGAATTTTTTTGGAACTGCATTTTATACATATGATATAACAACAGCTTTACAGTTTGTTCTTTTCGTTTATGTTTTATTTGACAAGTTACCGTGTTAAATCAATACTGACATAAAATAAGTCTGAAAATGTCGATAACAACACAAACTTCTTCCTTACCAATCAAATAAAATATAAGTGGAAAAAAACTATACAATCGCGGTTTTTATTAAATTACGTTAAATATTTTTTACAATATCTTAAAAAATATTTGAATTTTAAATTATTGAAGAAATAATAAATATCCTGCTTAACAATTTTAAAAAATTAAAGCAATTCCACCTGTATAAAGTGATCATTTAGCCATTCAGATGCCAGGCTGTAAGTTTTGAAATGCTCAGACTTCCATCTTCTTTCCCATAAATTTAGGTAAAATTTTTCATCTAAAGTTCAGACATCCATAATACTAAAACACATTTGAAAATCCTGCAAAATAAATTTTTCTAATTATTCATTTTGGTTGATCAAATATTTTGATTTCCAAGCCGAATTTCCAGATTTCCAAAATATACGATATACGAACCAACCCTGAACACCTATTACCCTATTTCTTTCTTAACACAACCCCCTCCATCCGAAATGGGTGCTATAGGGAGGGGTGTAAGGTTGAGATTCGATGATGCTATTTCGAGTTATTGGAAAATATTGTGATAGAAATAAATATTCCTTGTTCTTAGGGGTATTCGTATTGCCTCAGGTCTCCGACCAATTTGATATTAAATGATATTTATTATTGAAATATTTTTATATTTAAAGGATCATCGGAGGATTGCTGAAAACATTGCAAATTGCGCTGTGGAAGCTGATTTTTGTAACATTTTTTTACAGTATTTTACTTTACTTAACCTTATCTCACCAAATTAGACTATATGTTTTGTATTGACATGTGAGATCAATAATAGGATTTTGTATTAATTTTATTGTGATAACGGATTTTTGTAACATTATTTATGCAAAAATCCATTTTTTTTAAATGAATATAAAATCATTTGGAAACATCCATTTCTTCAATAACATTAGAAACTAACTAACTAACTAACCATCACGCCGCTTCCCCGCAGGGGTAGGCAGAGAGAATAGAGCGCCACACCACTCTGTCCTTGCAAACATTCTTCGCCTCTTCCACGTTCATGCATCTCCTCACACATACCCGCCGATTGTTACGACTGCTAACCTGACCACTTTCAAGTATTAATATAAAATATTAATAAATAAACATAAAATAAAAATAAATAAAAATTATTAATAACATAAATACAAAATTTATCCATGAATGAGACTAGGTGTTTAGAAACCAGTTTGAATAATACTCCTATAAATAAAAATGAATTTTTAATTAATGTTTTACTTAGTTAATACCACTATTTCTTAAAATCTACTGTGACACGTGTTTCGATGCATTCCGCATCATTTTCAAACACCGTATCAGTATTTTAAGAAATAGTAGTATTAATTCAGTGAAATATTAATTAAAAATGGATAGATTTTCCACAAAGTGATAGCCGAATCAATTTATGAAATAAAAATTAAATTAAAAAAGGAAAAATTTTGTGTTTTATTTATTTAATGAAGTCCCTATAAAATTAATATCCTAATAAGAATTTGAGTAGTGTGGTTGTCAATAATGGGTAGAATCGGTGAATGTTACACGTATGTAAAGTGATCACTTAAACCAGCCTATGACGGTCGTCAGCCCGGTAAATGCCCAGACTTCCATATTCTTCTTCATCTTTGATGAGATGTCAAAAAAAAAGTCCTAATAATGTGATTTAAATTATTGACAAAATATGTTTTTTTTTTTAATAATTTCGAATCATTTATATGTATTAAATAGAATAGCGATTATGGGATCACTAGCCATATCAATAGTCATGAAGTAACAAATATCACTTGAAACGAATGGTTCAACATGATACTGGATGCTCAAAAGAGATCGTGATACGTAAAAAAGTTAGTCAGTAATATATCTAGCAAGCTTTAAGTAATGTACTCGATCGAGTACACTATAGATGTACAGTAACAGGTTGTAGTCAGTACCTGGAGGGCAGGATGTGGAGCCAGTGGGTTGGAACTGGTGTGATATCGATGCGCCATCAGCAAGAGATGACAGAGAAGAATAATATCTCCCACAAGAGTACCAAGATTATAGTGAACTAGTACCAACTTGGCAAGGCGCAAAAATTATTTTAAAAATTAAATTTTAAAATTGCTAAAATTAAACTTAAAATTATTTCTCTCTTCTGCGGTTCGTCATATCTACCCTCCGCGCAGTGGCGTACTGCGATTAATTGGTGTGAAAAACCATTTCATACTTTTTCACAATTCAATAATTTATTTAATGTATTGAATGTTGAATCAAACACTGATTTTTTAAATTCTTCTAGGTTGTATTTAATTGCTTAAAAACAGTGTTAAAAAATGGAAATCTGTTTTTATGTGTTTTTCAACAATAAAATACAGCTTTATAGACTCAAAATTCAGTGTTTGTTTTTAACGTTTAATATATAAATTTAAATGGAGTTCTACAAATTTAATGCCAAATCTATAATTAATAATATTATTTTGTTTATTGTCAAAAACTAAGCACCTATGTTAGACCACTAATTGAATATAGAGTTATTTCATGAGACTAGTTAAAAAAATACTCGTTTCGAAAACTGCAGATGATTTCATCACATGTAATCACAAAAACTAACGATCGAAAAATCATTAGATATTGGTAGAGGTGGGTGGGGTGATAAATAGAGAAGTTTCTTATAATTTTATATACGTTTCCATAAAGTACGTTAATAGTAATTTGTGTACTTTGGTGACATAAAAAATGGCAATCATGATGCAGAATGCATCAAATCACATGTCATAATAGATCTTAAGAAATAGTGGTATGCACGAAATGAAATCAAAATTGAAATGAACAGATATTACCACAAAGAAACTGCCGAATCAATAAAAAAGTAGGATTGCAACTTTAAAAATAAAAATAAAAAACCTAAAATTTAAAGTAACAAAAGTCCTGCCATAATAAAGTCAACCAAGTTTACATGACTAACGAAACGGAAATACTATGACCGCGGATTAGTTGGAGGTGTAACTGAAGCAAAATTAGCATACAATACTGCGCAGGTATTCACGATTGAGTGGTTTAACACCTAAAACTCCTATTTAATAAAAACAAATATAAAATTAATAAAAAAAGCCTTTTTTTATTCAACCTTTACTTAAATAAATAAATAAATAAATAAAATGTTCTTTACTACCTGAGTACTTTACTTGTGCAATGAAATATTTTATTTAATCTAATAAGTAAATGAATAAAACGATATTTCAATGAATTGCTATGAGAGTATATAATTTTAAATGAAAAAGATAGAATCTCAATTAATAGATTTATATTTATATTTTAATTATTACACATTATGTTAGTAATAAAATACTAATGTAATAATAATAAAAATAATAATATGTAATAAAGCCCTTATCCGCACCCCAATGGTGCATAGGGCACTGCTTCATATAAACGCAGTGTTATCTTGATCGTTTACACATGAAGGAAAGGTGATCAGCCCTCCGCTTCAGGTACCAGTCCAGGGTAATATTGAATAAATATTACAGTGAAAAAATCACTTTTATTTATTTGACCCCCCCTGGGAATCGAACCCGGGACCTCCGGAACGGTAGCCGAGCGTGCTGACCATTACACTACGGAGGCGGACTAAATATAATTAATAATAATAAAAAATGTTGTTAAATGAATAAACTTAAAGCTAGGGATGTAAGTATTGATAATGTACGTAACCGTTCATAAAAGACTGTCAAACGATTAATGTATAATATGAATGCCTAAGTTAGATAGTTTGCATATATGTGTGAAATTGTTTTTTTTTGCGTAAACCATAACATTTAAACATCAAAATTAAATAAATTAAGTATTATTTGACATCTCATCAAAGATGATAAAGTATATGGAAGTCTGGGCATTTACGGGGCTGTCAAAAAATAATATGAAAATAACTCGTATAATTGGAGATGATCCAGATTTTGTGGACAAGTATTTGGTCACACTTAAAATGTTGTAAATCAATTAAGCATGAGAAATATCTGATGGATTTAATTACCTGATTAAAGTTATACTAGGCTTCTTGTTTTGGCTTGTATGGCCCTTGAGGTAATATTTCACGAAAATTGTTCTATAAAAATTATCCAAAACTATTTATATATCAAACTTCTTTCGCAAATGTTCAAATATGATAATTTCAATGACGATGATTTTTAAAACAACAAAAATGAAATGCATGTTGCTTCTTTCATAGTAAGAGGTCATATTGGGTATAAATAGTACTTTTAATTTATCTGATTACAATTGGATTTAGCTATAGTGTTGCCAGCTGAATAATTAAGGTTCCGAAGCGACGTGACGTGTGAAATGTATTTTTACAATATGGTAATCGTATTTCATGGTCCAACGATTGGCAGACATTAGATTAAATTATTCTCCGCTCTGGTTCATGGTTGAACTACGATTCTCAAATACAATCTAATTAAATGAATTAACTTACTCTGATCAGTTCTTATCCAAGGATATATATATATATATATATATATATATATATATATATATATATATATATATATATATATATATATATATATATATATATATATATATATATATATATATATATATATATATATATATATATATATATATATATATATATATATATATATATATATATATATATATATATATATATATATATATATATATATATATATATATATATATATATATATATATATATATATATATATATATATATATATATATATATATATATATATATATATATATATATATATATATATATATATATATATATATATATATATATATATATATATATATATATATATATATATATATAGCTCACTCCTTTCAAGAACGTCATAAATCAAAAATCGAAAATTTTTAGTTGTACATGTTTTTGAAATGTTCAGGAAATATACTATATCCCAGCAAAAGAGGCATATTTTAACTTAATATTTACCCGCTACAGAGCAGAAAATGTGGTTCTTGCATTTTGAAGAAAAGGTATTCTTTAATTATTTTTTAAATGTACTAAATATTTTACAAATGGAGAAAAAACCTTCAGGTTTTACCTAAAAAGATCTGTTGCAAAGTAAAAAGTTCAATAAGTGGCTTGATATTTATTTTTAATACATTGTATTATATTTTTAAATTTTAAAAACGTTCTCCTGAAAAATCAAGTTTTTTGATTTATGACGTTCTTGAAAGAAGTAAGCGATATGTATTTAGTATATAAAACAACAAACTGGATAATACATTTCTCATTTTTTATATTTTCTCATTTGTTTATTTTAAAAATGCTTCTTATCCTATTTTTTCTCATTGATTTATGCTTTTTATGGCTATTTATTATACCTGTTTATTGTTTTTATATTTTGCCATGTATTAGTTTTGGTTTTTTAAAAAACATCTTTTATGTAACCTTATTATTTGTGTTCCAGTCTTGTTAACCTTTATCTTTGTCCCAAAATGAGAAATAAAAATAACTCATCGGTAATATTATAAATATGACTTATATTTGTTATATGTTTTGAAAAATAAATAAAAAACATTCGGAAATAATTCCGGACGCAAACGAAAATCAAATACGAACTCAATTTCTTGTTTATTTTTGTATTCGGAATTAGCTTTGTGGAAAATTTATTGATTAAAATTCAAATAAAACATCTCTTTTATACTAGTTTAAGACTACTTTGAGTTTATTTATGTGAAATACTTTGGAAATTTGTAGTTCTCGAAACTAGTCGTGTTTACATTAATACACTCAAAAGTGGTCTGATTCAAGTGTTTTAATTTTAAATTTATATTTTTTGTTTTTTCTTGTATTTTTTTTTTAAGATGGTAAAAACATTTTTTAACGTGTATTATGGCTTTTTGTTATCTGGCCATTTCCTGCATACATCTGAAATAAAATATTTAAAGAATCAGAATTTAAAGATTGAATTCATTAATTGTAATTAATTAAATTCAGGATACATGAGTTAAAAATCCCAGTAAACTACAAATTACTTTACAAAAATTAATAATTAAAAACTGATGATGATAAAACCTTATAATATTTAATATTTTATATTAAATATACTTAAGTTTTTAGTATAATTTTTTGACATCTCATCAAAGATGAAGAAGAATATGGAAGTCGGGTCAGATTTTGTGAACAAGTATTTGGACACACTCAAAATGTTGTAAATAAATTATCTGATCAAATTATAAGCTTAATAATAAAAATGAAAATGGTATTTTCTGGCGTTTCTCATGTGTGTGATTATAATCCGGGATTCGGATCTCACATACTTATATTAGAGTTTCTGCTTGATAAAAAGCTTCTTTACATCTCACCAATAGATGTCTCTAGTGAAGTTTTAGTGATTCATGAACAAGGTTTCTAAATTGGTTCATATATATAGAACATCCAAGAATTTGAGTAGTGTGGTTGTCAATAATGGGTAGAATTGGTGAATGTTACACGTGTGTAAAGTGATCACTTAAACAAGCCTATGACGGTCGTAAGCCCCGTAAATGCCCAGACTTCCATATTCTTCTTCATCTTTGATGAGATGTCAAAAAATAATATGAAAATAACTCCTGTAATTGGAGATAATCCAGATTTTGTGAACAAGTATTTGGACACACTCAAAATGTTGTAAAGTTATTAGTATATTAAAATTTAGACACAACGTTGCATTCAAATACGCACGTGTGTTTACATGAAACAAGTTAAAACAAGTTGTTTTTTTTAACGATTTTTACCGCAATGCCAGCGCCATCTGTTGGACGTTAAAACATTTTAGCGCCCATGGCAGTGTGCAGTTGGCAGCTGCTAAACTATATATATGTCAACAATTCAACAATTACTGTATATCGACAATTATTGTGAAATTATATATGTATATTACAGATTTGAGTTTTTTTCTTTTCTTTTTCTTTTCACTAAGACAGACTGAGACGTAGCAATGCTTGGCCGGCTACACCTAGTTAAAAAAAAGTAATGATAAATATAAAAAAAAAACTATTTTTAGCTAAGATAAGAAAATATATTTATAGATTTATATTATCCATTGACACTTCGTGATGGAATTGCATTTTTAATATATTATTAGATTAAAACCAATATTTTTAGCTTTTCCACTTTTTTTATTTGACCAGCGACCGGGTTTCGTCGTTACCGACATCATCAGACTGGTGGGAGGCTATACAAATTGTTATGTTATATATAAAACAAGGCAGGAGTTGATAACCATGATTTGATATAATTTTATTGAGAAATTAATTTAATTTGAGTGAATTTAAGTATTGTATGATATTAAAAATATTTTTTATATGGTTTTAATCTAATAATATATTAAATATATTTATATAATTTTGTAACTATCCGCATAAATAATGAAATGTCGGTATTGTACTGTCATCATCATCTTCTAAAGGCAGCGCCTTGTAGTGTCAGCCACTTGTCTCTGTCAGTCGCCATCCTCTTGAGCTGCGAATAGGAGGAGACGTCCATGAGCCGCTTCAAATCCTGGAAGTATGAAGTTCTTGGGCGGCCTCTTGTTCGTTTTCCCAAGATTCTTCCTTCGAAGATGTTGCTAAGAAAGGTGCTATTTCTAATTGAGTGCCCTATTAGCTTGGCCTTCCTCTTCAAAATATGATTTAAAAGCTCTCTTCTTTCTTTTACGTCCTGCAACACCTTTTCGTTGGACTTCCTTACAACCCATGATGTCTTGGTCATCTTCCTCCAAACCCACATCTCAAATGCTTCAAGCCGGTCTTTTTCGTACTTATAATTGTACTGTATAATGAAATATTACAATAGGAAGTTAGCCGTTTCTTTAACAATAGGTATCCCTACAACAAGAAAACCCACGGTTTTAAATGATTTCAGATAAAAACAACAACTTATGTCTCGATCTACACTAAATTTATCATGTTCTATGTGTAAAACTTATGCGAGTGAACTCTTTCCTCCGTTTCTCAAACATGTTTATTTTTTCAAGACGTTAATAATACAGAATATATCAAATTTATTTAACCATTTTCTTACATGTCACTAAATTAATGATCTGTGACTTCTATGGGTAAGATACCATTGGGTGATAAGTGTTATTAAAGCAATGTGAAAAAATTGAAATTTGGATACACCCGACCAACTGGTAAAATTTTTAGCTGCATAATAATTTTAAATCACGTTTTCTGGCGTTTTCCAATTTGTATTCCGGAAAGATTTTGCAAACATTTGAAAATAAAAAAAAACCCTGCAAAACAAAAGTAAGTATTCCTAAATCAACCATTTATACTATCACGAACTCACACATGAAGCGACGTATGAATTATATCATATATATGAGTTCCGAAAATTTGAGTAGTGTGGTTGTCAATCACGGGTAGAATGATGATGTTTTAAGCTCTGTAAAAACCAAGAGTACCATATTCTTCTTCACCTATGTTGCGATGTAAAAAAAATGATTTTAACGAAATACAGGTAGATAACAATACATGGAAAATAGTCTTAACTTTGTATTTTACGTTTCGCTATAAGTAAAAATAATTAAGCGTATTGTGAATACGCGCATAAAACAGTTGAAAAATCTGTGTATCTAATGATATAAATTTTAACTGTATTGTGATGCAAAGTGCAAGCAAAGATATCAGAGACAACGCAGAACTAAAGGAAGACAGATTACCGATCTTGTTTTAATTGTGAATTGAAAATAATACCAGTGGTTCTTCAACTGAACTGCACTATTAGATCGACAATAAAAACTATTATTATCACTAAATTATAATATTTAATGGTTTCTAGGCAAACGGCTTCTGCCTCAAAACTAATCTAGATTAATATTTTGAATAATGAAAGCATCAACTTTGTGGATCATTGTATACCATATATATTATTTGGAGAAATAAAAAGACTTTGTTTTGTGATCCACTCACTTTTTTTATTAAAAACCAACTAGTTTCGTCAACATCATGTTGCCTTCATCAGGGTTTGTTTTATAACTTATAATTTGTAGTTATAAAACAAACTGTGAAGAGAATCTAGTTCATCACAAAGAAGTGAGTGAATCACAAAACAAAGTCTTTTTATTTCTCCAAATAAATCTTGTTTATAAGTTTTATTAACTATTAATTTTTTGAGAAAGAAGATGTTTGCTTCGAAAATATTAAACGACATAAAATATTTAAGTTATTGTAAGATGCATAGTGATTTAAAAAAATTGGATTCATCATCAAAAGGTGATTTCATTAATTGATTCTGTCGCTTTTGGAAATATCTTTCCAATTTTTATTTAGATTTCACTTGGTAAATTCGATTTTTTAAAATCTATGGAGACACGCACTTAGATGCATTCCACATCATTTTCAAATATCGTAAAAAATTGCCTTTCTGTTTGAAAATGATGCGAAATGCATCAAAACACGTGTCCACGTGTCACAATCGATTACAAACAGTGGTATTTACCAAGTAAAATAAAAAAAATGAAAACAAGATTTTTAAAATTATATCTTACTCTTGACTGTTTTACTCAGAGTTTGAGTTAAAATACTACGTCATTCAATTTATTATTTATTAGTGCCTTATGCACCATCGGGTGGGCAGTAATAATAAAGAGAAACAAGTCATATACTTGAGTCATTTGTCACATATATAAATCTAATTTATATTTTAAGCACTAACTTTGTGATTTTCCATTTAATAATTAAAATGTAACTTTGTTTTAAAATCACTATAAATATTTTATTATAACTTAATTATAATGTCTACTGGTTTCAAAGCTAACCACTTATTTATCAAGACTGGTAAAAACTAAAAAAATATAATAAAATATTTATAGTGATTTTAAAACAAAGTTACATTTTAATTTAAAAAGAAACTAACTAACTAACTAACCATCACGCTGCTTCTCCGCAGGGGTAGGCAGAGAAAATAGAGCGCCATACCACTCAGTCCTTGCAAACATTCTTCGCCTCTTCCACGTTCATGCATTTCCTCATACATACCCGCCGATTGTTACGACTCCTAACCTGACCACTTTCAAGTATTTGGCATACCTGATCGTGCCATGTTTTTTTCGGTCTTCCTCTGCTTCTTTTCCCAATAACATTCACCTCATAAATACACATTTTAATTAAAAGATATAAATCTGTTCAATCGGTTCGTATTTCTGATATCCTTTCTTTTAAAAAAAAATCTTTATACGACCAGGAGAGCATGAAGTTCGGAAGATACCCAATACTGCGCATTGTGATGAAAGCCAGTGGCGGCTCGAAGACAACGGAAACCTGAAAACAAAGGGACAAGAATAACAAATAGTATCAAATGACGGACACTTTGATTTTTTCAAGAGAATAAAGGGGTTGCTTTAGCGTGACGCGTGCTGGCTCTGAACAAGTCACAGGATATGCGCATGTGCGATTATTTTAATTCTATTAAATTATGCATGCTATCTTTGTGGAAATAGATTTTTGTATGCTTTTCATTACGCATTAAAAAATAGTGGAAATATGTTGAGACTAGTAAATATTCAATAGTTTTTGTATTATCATCAGTCGAAGCAAAGTGACCTTTTTAGGACGTATGTGCCTTATCAATGTGCCTTAAATTTTCAGTAAAAATATATCACACACGAGAGATATTTAACTATTTTTTCGTTACTTTTTAATTACTCTTTTACCTTTTTTTGTAGGTTCATCAGTGGAGGTAAAGCGACATTTTTTAGGGCGTGTATGATTTTTTTTTCCTACCAGTGGAAGATGTGTTAAAAGCCTTTTTTCTTAAATATAATATCGTAAATAAATAATGCTCATGAATGTACCCATGTATGCCACGTTTCGTAATTTTTATATAATTGGTAATTCACTTTTAAATGCAGTATTTCTAGAATTTCAGCATCGGTTAAATCAAAAGTAAACATATTAGATAGAAGCGGTATTTATGAAATTTCTTGCGGTGACTGTGATAAAAAATATACTGGCCAAACTGCGAGAAGTCTAAGAATTAGAATTAGAGAACATCATCGTGGACCAACAAGTAATTATTTTTCGGAATTTGCAAATAATATCATGGAAACTAACCACTCATTTGACTCTCATACGCTTAAATTATTACACTCTGTTACAAATAAAGGTCAATTCATGAATAATTTAGAAAATTTAGAAATACATAAAAATTTTAATTCAGATAAAACAATAATTAATAATATACTGTTTCAAAATACGTCACCATTATTATCAATGTTTCCTTTTACAAAAAATGTTTTTCCTTAACCCCCCTACCTATATTTATTAACCTATATATATATATACCTAAATATATTTTTATTCGTTAGTTTTAATTTGTACCAGAAGATGAAAACAATTGTCGTTTTCGAAACTAGTCGTAAATAAAAATAAAACTCAATTCAGTGGATTATTCAAGTGTTTAATTTAATTAAAATTTGTATCTTTGTTATTAGATGTTTAAATGTTCTTTGGTTTCGGGTTGAATATTAGAATATAAATAAATGAGGGAAACTATACCATATATATTTTGAGGAAAAATATTCAATGAAGAGATTTTTTTAATGTGTTAATTTTTTTAACATTTATTAGAGATTACCAATAATAATAATACAAACTAAACTGTACATAAAACGTATTTCGATGCATTCTTTATTATTATCAACACGTTTTACAACAAAGTGATTAGTGATATTTACTAAGTAAATGTTTGATTTCTAAATGACTACTTTTTACTGCGAGGTGACTGCCGAATCAATTAATGAATGAAACCGGTTTCTTTGTGCGATACTGTCTTTATGTCTCTGCAATGTAATCGTAGATGTTTGGTACACGAAGCGTGTAATACTGAATATCCCATAATGGACACATTATGTTACAATAATATCTCGTTACCAATACGACACAATACACTCGTGTCACATACTTTGAATAGGCAAGCAAGACGCGGAACGATTGAAAATATATACAGCTACTGAGAGAATACAAATTAAATAAAAAGAAAAGTCTAGATTTGTAAAGAATTACTCGTTTGCGTTGCGATTGTCATATAGTCTTTTCTTCAAAAAATCAAATCTCACAAATGTATCGTTCCAATTATTTAATAATACTCTACACTGTAGAGGGGGGGGTCAAATTAATACGAAGGATTTTTTCAGTCAATTCAAATTTATTCAATATTACTAGCTACTACCTAGCCTGGTACCCGAAGCGGAGGGCTAATAACCTTACCTTCACGTGTTAAGCATCAAGGTAACACTGCGTTTATATGATGCAGTGCCCTATGCACCATTGGGGTGCGGATAAGGGTTGATAGTAAGATAATTGTTATATCGTACATTTTGAAAAACAGACAATATTATGAAAAATAATTTGTCATCGTGTATATACATAATGAAAAATTGTAAAATGTAATATACATTGAATTTGAACGCGGCACACCTGTTTTCGGAGCACTGCCCTACAGTACAACACAAAACGTAAAATAAAGACTAAAAAAGAGCGTGAAACATAAAAAATAAACTTTTTAATTTTTCAGGGCCATTTCGATTACACGATTTTCTTGATTTCCATCCCATATTATATCGTTCAAATTATAAATTGACCAATACAATAAAACAAAAAAACCTATAAAAAAAGGTTTTGAAAATAACCATAGAAAGATTTATGATTATTTTTTTCTATTATTTTATGACATCTCATCAAAGATGAAGAAGAATATGAAAGTCTGGGCATTTACGGGGCTGACGAACGTCATAGGCTGGTTTAAGTGATCACTTTACACACGTGTAACATTCACTAACTCTACCTATTATTGACAACCACGCTACTCAAATTCTTGGAAGTTCTATATATATGAACCAATTTTGAAACATTGTTCTTGAATCACTAGAACTTCACTTGAGTCATCTATTGGTGAGATGAGAAGAAGCTTTTTATTGAGCAGAAACACTTTTATTAGTATGTGAGGTCCGAATCCTGGATTATAATCACATACATGAGAAACGCAAGAAAATGTCATTTATAATTTTTTGTTTAAGCTTATAATTTGACCAGATAATTTGTACCAGTATTTGGACACTCAAAATGTTGTGAATTATTTTTTTCAATATTTTTTGTTGTTTTTACATATAATCTTTGCAAACACTTTGAAAATTAAATTGCACATTTTTATTCTCAATTACGTCAAAAAATTACAATTCAAAATTCATTTGCATATTTATACAGAGTGCGATAAATTTCATATTAAGAAATTCGCTTTAATGAAATTACAATTTTCAGCCATTCGAAATAGTCAAAAAATAAAGTAATTTCCTCGTTGAATCATAAATAATCATTGCTGCAACAAGCCATTAGGGACAATTGCTAAAGTTTTAGCGAGATCGTAGTTACTTTATTACATTCTCCGGGAATTTTTACAATAAGAAAGGAAAAAAGGCCAGATTCGAGCTGCAGAGAAAAGTATGCTCGTAAGAAATATTTGGCCGGCGAAGCGATACAGCAAAATTAATTTGGCTATTAATTCTCGCTAAGCACAGAGGATATTTTAGATTTTACAAGTACGATTTTGACTATATTTTTCACAATATCAAAATGTATTTTTTATATCGAATCATTATGTTATAATCCATATCTGTATAAGCGCCCTTGAGGTAGTATTTTACGAAAATGGCGCTATATAAATTATCCAAAATCATTATTATTTTTACTATTCACCCTACAGGTGAGATGTCAATTTCAAACGTGTCTCAGCTTGATATAAAACATGTATCATTCTTCCTTTTTTTATGAAAAAATGTATTGAAAACCTAAGTATGTTAGTATACGGAGGATTTCAGACCAATGCATATACTCGTATACTGGTTTCAAGAACACGTGTTCAATAATATTTTCCCCCTAGGAATCGGTCCCGGAAACTCCAAGATTGTAGTGTTTACCACTACGCTATGGAGGCGGGTAAAATATGAAATAAAAAAGTATAATGTGTATGTTAAAAAAATAAAATAACGTGTTTTGATATATATATATATATATATATATATATATATATATATATATATATATATATATATATATATATATATATATATATATATATATATATATATATATATATATATATATATATATATATATATATATATATATATATATATATATATATATATATATATATATATATATATATATATATATATATATATATATATATATATATATATATATATATATATATATATATATATATATATATATATATATATATATACATATATGTATATATATATATATATAAATATACATATATATATATATATATAGTTTATTTATATATATATATATATATTTATAAATATATATATATATATATATATATATATATATATATATATATATATATATATATATATATATATATATATATATATATATATATATATATATATTATATATATATATATATATATATATATATATAAATATATATTTATATATATATATATATATATATATATATATATATATATATATTTATATATATATATATATATATAAATATATATATATATATATATACGTTTGCTAATTTGAACGAGAATCTCAAAAGTAAATTTAATATAAATCAACTCAAAATCCATCTCTCATTTTACTTTAAAAATACCAGATCAAATGAATTCAGTTCCACTGTCATATGTCATCTCGACTGAGCGATGCCTCTTGACGGGATTAGCTGGTATTTTGCAATGTTTAATTTAGGTTATGGTAATAATACCTATTATATTTTAATGACGCGACATGTTTATGTATAGGGGAAGCTACCCGTTATAGCGAACCCGTGTAATGTATGCAAGTCGCCTTACAACGTAATACTTTTGATATATGCACATAATATGCTGTCATTTATCTTTGGTGACCATTTCCTCTCTGCCCTCACCTCCACGTTTATTTGAACATTCATATTTGGATCGGACAGTGGCGTAGAAGAATTTCGAAAAATGTCGAAACAAAAATATTTATTATTTTATTCATTTATATGTATAAAATGGCTTTCCAAATTCTTTCCTTAACTATGCGATCTGACTGGACAAGGATGATAAAAAAAATCATAACGTATGAAACTATAATAGAAAAATACTTATTTTTTTCCACTTGAGTTTATATTCATCATCATCTTCTAAAGGCAGCGCCTTGTTGTGTCAGCCACTTGTCTCTGTCAGTCGCCATCTTCTTGAGCTGCGAATAGGAGGAGACGTCCATGAGCCGCTTCAAATCCTGGAAGTATGAAGTTCTTGGGCGGCCTCTTGTTCTTGTTGAGTTTATATTATAACGTTGACAATTTAAAAATCCGAAAAAACTTAAATTCTAAAAATAATTTAAAAATTAATATATTATTTCAAAATTCTTCACCTTTGCTTTCCATTTTTGTATTTTTTTTAAAACTCCACCTACTAACCGACTAACCACTCACCTTAAATTACCCCATCTCCTTATTTGTAAAATAGATAATTATTTATGTTTTGGTTTACATTAAGACCTGATGATGGAAGCAAAGTTTCCGAAACTAGTCGTAATAATATACTAAACTCAGGTGGTAAAAAATGTTTTTTTTTACAATCTCATCATATTATCTTACCACGAAGTGAATGCCGAAGCAATAAATAAAAATTACAAATAAACATATTGTTTTTTTGACGCGATTAAATTATAAATAAAACACGTGTTTTTTACCACTAGAGTATTATATTGTTACAACTAGTTTTGAAAGCTACAGATTCTTCCAACTACGGGTTTGAATATAAACTAAAATTAAATTTAAATACAGAATTTGAACGGATGTAATAAAAAAAAAAGAAAATATAAATATCAGAATCGATGGCTTAGTGACTTGTGAGAAAACTCCCAAGAGATCAATATTTTTTTTTTAACTTATATTTTAAATATATTTGGCATGGATCTTCCTTGAAAGACATTTAGAGGAAGACCAAAGAATTCATGGATGCAGCAGAAAGAAATCATGAATTGAAGGCATGGCCTGGGTAACGTTGTCCATGACAGAAGGACCTATGACCTGAGGATGAGGAAAGCTGACCTCAATAGTCTACAAAGACGATAAGTTGGGATGAAGCCAGGAAGAAGAAGAGACATATTGTAATAACATTCATAAAAAAAACGAAATTAAGTTTTTAAAATATTTTTGTGAAAGTTGCCTTTTATTTGTATGTTCAGGACGTCAATGTAGGCTTTAGAAATAGATCCATGGAATGCGTGATCCATTTGAAAGTCAAAATTCTACCCACACGTACTCAGCATACATCTTCCAATACAAGGGTTATTTATTGTCTCACCAAAGGGGATGGAATGAAGACAATTTGTCAATGACAGGGAATTTTACCCTTGATATCAGGACGGTTCGTACTTTGCCATATAATATGATATGTGTGTCTCGCGAGCGGATACGGATACTAATGTTACAACATTACATAGTATTGTGTTTTAACTATACTAGTCCCCGGTATGCCGTATGCACAATAAGTGTACGATGTATACTACCCTTAATGTAAATATTTGTAAATTTCTCTATGCTGGACAAGACTGTGGACATTTTCGTGCCAAAACTCCTTAATTGTACTCAATTTTCAAAATTCTTTTTTCTTGTTTTATACCCCACAGTGCAATTATTGTAATTGTCTAGTAAAGGCACTGAATGTTTTCGATTATGCGGAAGAAATTATATTTTTACTAGTGGAAAAATTTTCAAGAAGATTCAGGTTATTCTCTAAAACTAATGCATAAAATTTTCTTAATTTTGTCACTTTATGCTGCGATCATTATGGCTTTTTTCGTATTAACTAAAGCACTAAACAGTGACCTACAGCGTGCTACAGTGGAACCACTCTCTCAAATTTGTCAAACAGGATTAATGTATTCTTCCTAAGCTATTTTATTGTTAAAAAGACACATAAAAATCAATTTTGTGGCAATTGTTTCGCCTAGTTATGGAATTTCAAACATTCGTCTGAAAATACCATTCTAGGTAACAATTCATTTAAAAATGCCATAACTAGACGAAACTATTGTCACAAAATTGATTTTTATGTGTTTTTTTGATAAAAATATACAATTAAGTAGACTCAAATAATCAGTATTTGATTTAACATTTAATACATAAATATTTTGTTGTTGTGAGTATTATACTAAGCTAAAAGGTTTTTCGTGGCTTAAACACACACGTACACACATTTTAGGTTTTGTCGGAATACTTATTTACGTCACAGATTTAGTGATACCACCCTCCCCCCCTTGTCCCAGGCAAGACGCCAGTTAGGGTAGGGGGGTAGGTCCAGATATGGACGGACGGCTGTGTCCGAATTGAAATGTCAGCCGCTATCTGTCTGACAACCACTGGGATTATTTGAATGGAATGATACAGGAGAGATGAATGGTAAGATGGGCAAAGGACGAGGTAGATGACATTTCATAGTTCGGACAACTGAGGGTTGAGACACAAAAAATTGAAAAAGTAAGCCTTAAAATAAGACGTTTTAATTTTATATCATTCTCTTTATCAATAACCTTATTCATAACATTTTGAGTGTGTCCAAATACTTGTTCACAAAATCTGGATTATCTCCAATTACAGGAGTTATCTTCATATTATTTTTGACATCTCATCAAAGATGAAGAAGAATATGGAGGTCTGCTTAGTAAAAAGCTTCTTTACATCTCACCAATAGATATCTCTAGTAAAGTTCTAGTGATTCAAGAACAAGGTTTCTAAATTGGTTCATATACATAGAGCTTCCAAGAATTTATGTAGTGTGGTTGTCAATAATGGGTAAAATTGGTGAATGTTATACGTGTGTAAAGTGATCACTTAAACTAGCCTATGACGGTCGTCAGCCCCGTAAATGCCCAGACTTCCATATTCATCTTCGTCTTTGATGAGATGTCAAAAATAACATTATTCATAATATTGCATTTAAGAACTATACCAATATTACTTAATGGAAGTGCATTTCATATAACAAAACAACTATTTAGTTTTTTACACTGATAATCACATTGGAGTCTTGCAAAGTCTGCGTGTGTGCTTTAATTACATGAAACAAAAAGCTTTATTTATTTAAATTTACAATTTTAAACGATGTATGATAGATATTCAAATGGTGATATAAAGAAAAAATGCATAAACGTTATCGATAAAATAAAATGAAAGATATGTTAAGATGGTAAGGGCAATCGAATGAGCGAAGAAAGACCATAATACAAATTATCTTGAAAATGAAAACTTGACATGATCAAGTATTTCATAAACTTGGACGTGGTCGGATAAATCGGCGGGTATGTACGAGAAAAGGGGTGAAGATTGTTTCGAAAGACAGATTGGTATGGCATACTATTCTCTGTGCCTACCCCTGCGAAAAAGTGGCGTGATTGTTAATTAATTAGTTATTTACAAATTTCAAAGTTTGGAAAAACGTTGCTTATATTAAGTTAAATACGGCACAAATTTTACAGTCAATTCTCTACCTCATACAACCAAAATGTGAACAATTCTCAAATATCTGATGGATAAATGAGTGAGATTCTTCATTTCTTTCTCAATTTATCATTACATTTTAATCAAATATCTAAACGTCAAAACTTTGCAGCCCTCGATTCGACAGTACGTCCGGTGACCACTGTCCAATACCCTGCGCCAAATGACGTCACATCCGCCCTGTTTCACCCTTTTCTGTATCAACTAATAATAATACGACTGCCCCATCCCTCAACGTTAGCCTTGACAGATATGTCAACCCTGGGATTCAAATGCCTAAAGATGTATCGGAGGGTAGATTGTCGCCATATCTTATTACACGATTTTCTTATTGATGACGAGTTGCTAAAATGTCACGGATACACGATATTACAAAATTATTTATTGTCGTTTTGGAATGACGTGGGTACAACAGATTTTAGGTTTGGAAAATTAATGTTACTTAGAAATGATTTGCATTTTTTGATGTACTTATATGTTTTTTAATTCATTTTATTTATTACTTTAATGAGCTTATATTATACTAATATAAACTATTAATAACACTTATTTTACATCATTATATATTACATATATATATATATATATATATATATATATATATATATATATATATATATATATATATATATATATATATATATATATATATATATATATATATATATATATATATATATATATATATATATATATATATATATATATATATATATATATATATATATATATATATATATATATATATATATATATATATAATATATATATTTATTTATATATATATATATATATATACATATATATATATATATATATATATATATATATATATATATATATATATATATATATATATATATATATATATATATATATATATATATATATATATATATATATATATATATATATATATATATTATATATATATATATATATATATATATATATATATATATATATATATATATTATATATATATATATATATATATATATATATATATATATATATATACATATATATATATATACATATATATATATATAAATAAATATATATATATATATATATATATATATATATATATATATATATATATATATATATATATATATATATATATATATATATATATACATATATATATATATATATACATCGTTTAACAGTAAACAAAACATTTATCCTTAAATTTTCTTCATTCTTCACACATTCATATATGTAGTAAAATTAAAACCTTAAAGTTTTTTTCCACTTTACATTATTTGACCAGTGACCGGGTTTCATCGTTACCGATATCATCATCAGGCTATTTTTGATTATTTTAAACATACATATACACGTACAATAATATTTTTCTACCCGTATAATTTTTAATTTTTATAGGAATTGTTCTTTCTTAAAATCCACTGTGACACCTGTTTCAATGCATTCCGTTTAATACAGTATTTGAAAATAAAGGGTGTCAGTTTCTCCTCCAATTTTCATACAAAGCACATGCTGAAATCACCTTTTTATAAAAACAAGACTGTTTATTATTTTGAGTTTTTGTCAAGAACCAGTTTCACTGCCGCTATTCTCCTATTCTTACCTAGTGCATCTCCTCCATTTCATTTCCCATATTGTAGTATTTTAAATATCCAGAGCTCCTTCATTTACGTCTTCAACCAAATATATTCCACTCCTTGATCCAATGCTCTGGATCAAGGAGTGGAGTCAAAAAATGACTGTTCATTTATCCGAAAATATTTAATGTTCAAAATAACAGTTATTCAAAACAGTGCCCTATGCATCATCACGATGAATTAAAGAAAAAACATGCGGAACGACTCACAAGTTTTAAAATAGTCTCTTATTGAAGACTGTTGTTCCTAAATTTCACCCAAAAAAAAGACAATCCATTGTATTGTATAAAATGGGGATATGGCCTTTATCAAACACTTACAAATATTTGTATTCTGAAATGTCCTAATTTTTGTTTCTCAATTTATTTGCCGTTTTAATGCCTAATTCGGATTTAAGGCGTTCCACTCTAAAGTTGAACAACATTCGATCTCCAAATAAAGCGATTTCACCCTTCCTCATTTTCCAATCGTTTTGATTCATTCTCTCGTCTTATACACCAATTAATTATCTAGACTAAGTGTCGTTTAGTACCACCCAGTCACCCCCCACCCCCCTCCGCTAAGGTTTCACCCTCATTGAGACATCTTCGGGATGTTTCCGATATACCACCCTTTCTTCTGTTACGTGAAGGGTTGCGACGTTCAAAAACACGTACTTTAAAAACATTAATTTTAAAACTTTTCTTTTTGAAAAAAAAACACTTTTCACAAATGTACCAAACAATACAGCTGTAATTAAAATTAAAATATGTTTTAAGTTTAAATTATGTGTATACCTTTAAGAGATATAAAAAGGGAGTATACATACTGTATAATCTAGTACAAGTACCGGTATGTAACCCTGAGTTCTATAGCCATTTCTGGTATCCCCTTACATTTCCATTCTTATTTTATATGTTTTCCATTAAATATATTCTATTAATTGATTCGGCAATTACATTGTAATAATTTTCTATTTTTCAATTATATTTTACTTGGTTTATATCACTTTTCTTAAAATCTATTGTGACACGTTTTTCGATATATTCCGCATCATTTTAAATATTGTATACGGTTTTTTTTTAATAGCGGTATTTACCAAGTAAAACGTTAATTAAAAAAAAATAGTTCATCTTTTATTCTAGAATGGAACATAAATTTAATAAAGTGATTGAATCAAATATGGTTAGTCTTTTAAGCAAGTAAACAATTATTAACTGACAAGCGAATATTCCTATTTTAACATTAACCTGTTTTTAATTTACAAGATAATTTTATTCCCTTAATTATTGTTAATTTACAAGAGAATGTGCATACATTATACTTTTTTTATTTTGAATTCATTAAAAGAACATTCTCATTTTCTCCAATACAAATTATTATTTTACAAGAGCAAATTCACGTCTATTCCTATAGTATAATATTTGTCCACAAAAGAGAATATTCATACTTTTTCCGATAATTATTTTTGGGTTTCAAAAGTATATTTCCTTTTTTTTACCTTTTAATTATTTTGACTTTTGAGAGCAATTTTACTTCCAATTAAATTTTTTATTTGAAATTAATATCTTGATTAAATTAAGGAATTGAAAAATACCATTGTATTGATTTTTTTATTTTTTAAGTTAAATTTGACCGCCTCCGTAGTGTAATGGTCAGCACGCTCGGCTACCGTTCTGGAGGTCCCGGGTTCGATTCCCAAGGGGGGTAAAATAAATATAAGTGATTTTTTCACTGTAATATTTATTCAATATTACCATGGACTGGTACCTGAAGCGGAGGGCTGATCACCTTTCCTTCATGTGTAAACGATCAAGATAACACTGCGTTTATATGACACAGTGCCCTATGCACCATTGGGGTGCGGATAAGGGTTTTATTATTATTAAGTTAAATTTGAACAGTAAATTTAGCATCCCTTATGAATCGACGTTAATCGACGTTAAAGATTGCTTGTCTCCTCCCACCCCGCCCCAACCCTTCCATCACCCCCCTAAGGGATGGTGTGATTTATTGACTTATATTAATGATTCCTTAGCACTCTCTAAAATCTACGATAAATTTCCATTGTTCCCAGTTAAATTTGATTGATTGTTTGCGTCTAATGATTATTTGAATAAACATATTATTCAAAAGATATTGTAAAAATGTACATTTTTTAACAATAATAAAAAAATTAAAAATCAAGCTTTTGAATTTTAAGCTATGAATGACTTTTATTGAAATTACCTAAAATTAATAATGAAATAACCTTTATCCATATTTTGACATTTACTTTATGGTGAGACATGATGAAATTAAATATGAAACAATTGTTTTTTACCATTTGAGTAGCAAAAATGAGTGTTTTATTTATAATTAAGGCCCAGCATTTGTTAAATCGCATTCGTTCCACCAGAGACCACCGGAGAGGTCACTTGTCTGCTCCCACCCGATTTTTTAAAAATAATATGCATTGGATATTTTTTTTTGTTCCTTAGAATATAAATCGAAAAAATATATTTTAATAATATTTTCAACTCCTTATCTTTTAATCAGTTTTTTTTTTTCAAAACCATATAATAATTTCGAAGTAAAACTAATTTTTCAATGCAAAATCGGTGTTTTAAGAAAAAAATCAATTATGTTAAATGTTACCTAGATTTAGAGAACATAAGTTGCGACTTAACGAATGCTAACCCTTAAGAAAATACCTCATTATTCAACTTAAACAGGTAGAGTAATGCCTACGAACGCTACGTACAGCGA
>NW_028282429.1:0-27339 GCF_059751285.1 Brachycentrus maculatus | reverse complement strand
TCCCAACCCCAACCCCAACCCCAACCCCAACCCCAACCCCAACCCCAACCCCAACCCCTTGGTTTCCAAATTTCAGCATATGTTAAACAAGGATTAATCGGATGTTTAGGAAATATGCATAATATCAAACTATCGAATTTGATATATAAATAAATTAATAAGTGATTGAGGATGGAATAAAGGATATGATCATTTATTCACTTCCTCGCTCATTGTTTGATAATATTTTGAATCCCCATAGGCTCCGAATTCGCTTGGAAGGTCATAGTTTCCAGGCCCCGGCAATAATTTAGACTTGTTCATCGCTTATCCTGCGAAAGTTAACCTTGCTTTCCTGCTGAATACTCTAGTTCCATCTCCTCGTCGGCTTGATAATAAATACTTGCCTTGGGGGCTCAAGCTATCTCCCTATTGATATGAGTGAGGCCCAGGCGAGTCTTTTGCCTAAAAAAATCTTGGAGTCTTGGGGTTGATGGTCGAGAATTTGAAGTCACTGAACTTTGCCACTTTGAATCTGCCTGTCTTTGGGTCCATATCGACTTCAGTGTAGGCTCCTGGCCCAGGAGCTTTCTTATAGCTCAGGTTCGATTCAACAGCATCAACAGTTTTAGGCCGAATTGTGAAACTTTGGTACATTATGGTTTTGACTTGATTTTCGTACTAGATAATAAATATGTGTACTTTGCCTGGCCCAGGAATTTTATGGCGTTGTGGGATTAAGTATGAACGATCTGGAGAATTCTCTCTGCTCAGGCCAAAAGATTTCCCATGCCCTTTGCCATCCTCAAAAACAGACTTGATCTCGTAAAGAGTGACCCTCGGGCTTGCGGTTAGATCTTTAGTGAAATCAGATTTATTGCCATACCCGAACGATGCTTTTCTCTTTGAGAGTTGTGAGAGTTGGTCGCCTCTCGCATAGTAGCCAATCTGGTGCCTAGAGGATATGACAAGAAAGATACTCCGGATTTGGCTAGCGAAAACGTTTATTTTTCGAGAAGGCGTAGGCATTTTTGGAAGTTGAATTATTAGTTGGAGCTTTGCGGACCTGGTCAGAACTTATTGTGGAGAAAGGCTTCATCAGTATGGTGTTCAATAATTTTATTAGTATCAAATATTAATTAATTAATCCTTCATTAAACTTAATACGATGTCAATCAGCCAAATTGGTTTATAACTGCCTTGATCATTAAAGTTGCGCCTAACTTCTCGATTACCCAACTATTCAGATTAGCTTCACAGGTATAATATATATATTAACTATCTTTGATAATATAAATTCTCGTCGTGTTACGAGTATTTAATTTATCTCACAGATAATATCTGCGGCTTTACTTCATGTGTTTGAAGATTAAAGACATGCACGAAATATTTTTACCTTTTTAATTCGAAATTAGGAAAATTATCTCGAGCAAGACCCATATTTAAAATGACAAGTTGTTATAGATATTCACAAGTCATTGTTATATGAACAGAAGCTGGTATTGCTTGTTCGATTCGCCATGACATAATTCAGTTTAATGTCACAAAAAAGAATTATTCTCGATAAAAAAAGTCATCCAAAGATTAACTCGGAGGAAACAGTTCATAAAAATTGACATATGTCTACACAGGTATGCGAATATATGCGAATATTTCCATGAAGCCACAAAAATCCATCATTAATTAATAAGTAGCATAAAATAGGAAGAATACAATAAATAGCTGAAATGACAAGAATCGAATAATGCTCAAAAAGCAATAATAAATAATAGAAGATATGTAAACCATCAAGAGTAATATTTATTTCGGTAATAATTCATCTTCATCATTTTATGTTCAATCTTCTCAACGAGCAAGTCCGCCAATTCTTGTTTAGTTTCAGGAACATAATCATTATCCATTTTATACACTTATCCCTTATAGTTCTTGGCAATTCCGAATTATTCATAGATGTCAATGTTATCAGTTTTGGGCTGGGCTTTTGGCTCCTTTTGTTTATTCTTGTCGATGTACTTGAAACCGCCTGAAAACGATTGGCTTTGCTTTATGCCGAAGTCATTGTAAAACTGTGAGATTGAACTGAAGGCCATGTCTGATGAGGAGAGTGGATGTTGAGGAACTGATCGAGACATTACTTCTATTTTTATTATGTTATTATTATGTTATGATAATATTATTGATAAAGTTATGTTTTCATTCGGTGCCCACAGTTTATTTATTGTGTAGTATTTTCATTATAGTGCATTAAAATGGTGACACATTGTTTTAACAGACAGTATTGAATTAATAATAGAGGGTTCGAATGATCTGAAGTCGCAGAATAAAGCCAATACCGATCATCCACTCTCATACACTATCATATCATAGATATATAGCAATGCACTAAACAAATCAAACTGACTCGACAATATAATTATAATTTGAAATAATCGTTAATGCATCAGTTTAGCAATGCCAAACATAGTTCCTACCCCATCAGCGCACACCACCGCAAATACCACCGTCTCATCTAAAATAACATAGATAACCCCCATTGCTGCTAATAGCTCTTCAACAAGTTCCTTCTCAAACAAGGCTATCACCAAACCCACTCTATATTTAATCAGTAAATCAATCAGCGTATCTACATTCATAACAAAACAAACAAACAACACATCATAAGCCTATTTGACAATCAATCCAAACAATCGGTATTAGACAATGGATAGTTAATGGATATCATCCGTATGCAGTTTCCTCACATTAATCATCAGAATATGCCATCTGATGTGACATCGAGATTGTCGCATGATTAATTGAGATTGCTGTTTCTCTTGCAAATATGGAGGATCTCGCTGCATCAAGAGCAACAGCAAATTGAAGATATTTCGGATGTTGTTGCCAGTTTGAAACATGAGCTGAAATAGTTCATGAAAGAGTATGGGTCGTAACTGGCTGAAGATTAATAACTATTAGTGTATTTCGCGTTTCCTTATATGCGCATGCAATAGTGCATCAGTCATCCCTTTCTGCATTCAATTTACACTCAGGAATGGAGACTACAGCTGAGGGAACTCCTCATAGCAGCTATTCCGGATAGTCATTATGGCAGTCGATAGAATCATAATGAGATACGTGGCTAATCCGATTAGTGGCTGTCAATTATTCACGATCTTGTTTAGATATGTCTCTGCATGGCAGACAGCCAGGGCCAAACTGAGGGCACTAATGCGGCTACAAGGAGAAACTAGATGTTGGAGAGAGTTCATCAGTACCAGTAAGTCATAAACAGCAATATTCCTATAACTTCTCCTCGACCGTTCTCCCAGAGAAATGCACGCCCATAATACACACCACACCCATAGGAATAGCATTAATAAAAATAACTTACATCGCAATCAATACAGCCAGAGTAGCTCAGCTAACTGCTCATGGCCAACGATAGGCCATTGGAGTATAACCATGGCAATCTCAATTTGAATATCAATGTGAATACCAGATGCAATCCATAGCAGGTCGAACTGCATCCTTAGGAAACATAAATGATTAAGAAATCGACATAGAGGGAACTTCTTGACGAAATGTAAGGAAAATCAAGATAGCTGGTCACATAACTCATATCTCTAGACTATGCCAAAATACGGAGTTATATTGCTCATACAATAAACAACACTCTGAGCAAAAGCAACAACCCAAATAGCAGCAATAGTACAGTATCAGTAAATAATATCTTTCATCTCCTCATTAATCACATAAACTCCATGCCATCACTGTCAGAGAAGAAGCTCGTATTAAAGCAGTATATTGCCCATGATATACTTTATCTCGATTCTAAAGACAATAATTAGTCTCACAATTGGAAATCCCTCTAATATCTGAACCTCTGCTACAAAATGTGTCTGGTAACAGAAGGTCGCAACTATATCTGCAACCACTCCTAATTCATGCGATAAATATGCAATATCCTCAACAGCAATTGCTCACAGTATGCATAATATCTCTCAGATAACAACACAAACATGGCTGACAATACTTATTTACGCGCATAACAAGCAACAACAGTACTACTCAAGATACTACACAAAATAACCCAATCAACCAAGCTTACACAGCTATTATTGCATTCGTGCCAAAATAGTGCAATTGAGAAGATACTCTTCCAACTGCTGCCCTTGCATAACAAACTGCAGAGTAACTGTTTGGTGTATGTGCTTGCATTTATCATGAACTTATTGCTGACACCCGCTGGAAATGTCTATTGCTCCAACATTATGATCGCCTATTCGCATACCAATGGAGTTATGATGTCATCAGTGGTCCTTTAAGGCGGTCGGGATGAAAAGCAGGCTCGGGAGGATGCTACAAGAAGTAGGGTCAATCAAGGTTCCAGGTAACATTCGAAATTGAAGCAAAATAGTAACAGTAAAAGTCCAATAACACAAAATATCAGTAACAGTCGCCAAAACAAGCCAAATAATGAACACAAAATCATAAACAGTAGAAATAGCAGCGTCTAAAACAGCAGTAAGAAGATAAATAACAGAAATAGTAGCATATAAAACCGCAGTAATAAAAGAAGTAACAGAAATAACAATGAAAATTAATAATAATACCCATAGCATAGTACAATATCTCTGCTATAAGCAATAATATTAATATGGCGATAAACTTGCATGAATCTACACCCAAAAACCCAAAAGAAACAAACTAAATCTGAACATTATGAGCTCATATAGTCGCTATTGTATAGTATTCTGTACTTACTCTTGGATAGAGGGGTAAATCGAAGTATCGCAAAATCAATAAAATTTCAAAATTAGCTCGAACTGTTGCTCATGCACAATAATGAAAGCTACTATCAAAGGATTGTTCATCATTTGATCGAGAGGCTACATACGAGGTAATCGATCGTATCTCACAAAGATACCAATGTTATTAATAACAACTGTAACAACTATAGCAGTAGCAATGCAAATAACAATAAGAATAAGAATACAAATAACTTAGTCAATAATAAGAATAGCAATAGGGATAAGAATAGCATGTATAATGCACATCATGCAGATCATGGATTCTTGCACTCAGATATTCTAAATTTGTCATCATCCTCACTGATTGAAGGATGCAGTTCTGAGAATTATGATGAGGATTAATAGCTAAATATTATGGAGGATTGTGGTATGGGTGCCGATTCTGATCGTAAATTTGTTTATTGGTTTATGAGCTAGTTTGGCAACTCAATCAACATTGTTGGCAATCTCAGGGTTATCGAAAATTAAGCAGTCTAAAATCAAGCTAATATTCATACTAAGACAAATGACAATAGTGTTAACAATGCAGAAATGCAGCACCCATTACAACACCCATTACAGCACCCATTACCTCAGCAAACCAAACAATACCATTCGTAAATGAACAAAATCTCAGATAAAATCGTTTCTACACCAACTAAAACTGCCATTAGCATTAACAATACCCCAATCCCAGGTATTACTGTCAAAGACATGCCAAACATCCCCCAAAATTTCAGTCGAATCCCCAACAAACATTAGAATCATATAAAGAGTATCAATTATCGAAATAGATCTTCGTCTGGAATGCTGATGAGCATGTCAATGGTCGACAGTGCCACTAATTAGTAATTGCCTGCCAAGTAGAATATAATTTATTCACACATCAGCTATAACCCAAACAAGTATACTAAGTGGAAAGAGATGAAGAATAGCAATGTATCGAACTGACTGATGGAAATATGCTACTAAGTAAGGTATACAATTATTTAATAAGTATTTGGTATTAATCGGTGTATGCAGTATTATAAATGTATGAGACATGTTGGTCAGTCTTATTAAATAAAGGTTATCTAATCTTTCTATTTAATATTTATAATAGTCAGATGACATTGAGATATGGTATTATAGACCCTCTATATAGTATCATCATATAATGTATGAGGGGATTCCGAATTCGATGGAAAATTAAGAAAGCCAGCAATAGATAATGAAGTACATTCGATAGCGAATTGCGCCAATAATGTAGCCCCTCGAACTGTAAATCCTCCTGAAGAGGCCAACAAACATCTGCGATTTTGCCTATAAATGGTTGAGGAACTACTGTACATATTGATTTACCTCAGAGAAAAACCAATAGGAAAACAAGAATATCCGCGAATTCATCAACAAAAGCGAAGATGACAGCAATGGCTCAGAAGACTGTGAAAATGAATAAATTGTGAATTCATAGTTTCGGAAGAGGGTCAACAAAAGTCGAAGGAGAAAGGGAAGGGAGGGTATCTCGGGGGAAGTCTATAGTGCGATTCGCACCATCAACTAGCTGAGTCTCAATGGCAAGAATATGAAATGTGAGGATGATCGCATCAAAATATTGATCAGACTGCGGAATTCTGTTCTCTTTAAGAACATCTCTGAGAAGAGTTTTACCCAGATAATCGATTGCATGGAAATAAGATTGTATGAGCTCAACGAAATTGTAATCAAGCAGGGAGAAGGAGGCTAAGAGCTCTTTTTAGTCGACTCGGGGACATTTCATTGCGAAATATAGAATAAAGATGGCAAAATCAAAATATATGAAGAAGGAGAAGTGTTTGGAGAACTCGCACTACTCTATAATACAAAAAGGGCGTCTACTATCACGGCTGCAACAGAAGGCAGGTTGTTTGTCCTTTCGCGCCGCTCTTTTAACTCAATTGTCAGAGATTAAGTCATCAGGAAAACCCGGTTATGCGAGGAAGTTCTCTTGAAAAATTAGCTATTTGCATCAATGAACCAATACTAACGATCAAAACTGACAGAAGTGTTGAAATAAATGACATTGCCACAAGGCAAGTATGTCATAAAGGAGGGACAGATTGGCGATAGGTTTTATATTGTCTGTGAAGGGAAACTAGTTGCGGAGAAAGAGGACTAAAACGGGGTCATAAAGTCGGTGAACTACTATAAGGAGGGAGATTATTTTGGGGAAGTAGCCCTGATTCGCAATGTGACAAGGCAAGCAAGTGTGAAAACATTGACCAGTTCGAAACTGTTGTTCATTGAGAGAAGTGCTTTTAAGAGGCTATTAAGTCCACTTTAAGATGCCTTGAAAGAAAACGAGAGCAGGTATAAAGATTCTGAGGTTATTAGTGAAGAGTAAAATGAATGAATTGATATGATGGCATATATAATTCACATTATAGCATACAAATAACATATTTTACTCATCATTTTACGTCTGCTTTCACTTCATCAGATCAGAGCCAACTTCTATTTTAGTAATTAATTTCCCAAATTTTAATATTTCTCTCTGAGATCGACACCTTTACAAATATTAATCTCTAAATAAATATTTGGGGTTGGGGTTGGGGTTGGGGTTGGGGTTGGGGTTGGGGTTGGGGTTGGGGTTGGGGTTGGGGTTGGGGTTGGGGTTGGGAATTGTGATGTATATTATGAGCATTACTTTGATAGAGCTATTAATGTCACTTTGACCCAACATTAGTTTATAACTTTCTTTTCTCTTATTGCATAGTTGTATATTTCTTCATGGCCTCCATCATTTCGACAGACATTTTTTTCATGAACTTCTCCATATCTCCAGACGCACCCTTCTCTAATAGCATCTTGATATTGCTCTTGCCGACTTAAAAGTGCCCATACAGATTAACGCGAACATTCCTTTCGTCGATGGTCTCAACCTCATGCATAAATTTTGTCTTGACACTTTCCACCAGGGATGCTCCCGACAAACTTACCTCGGCCGTATATGAGAACGACTTATCGTCGATCCAGTACATCTTATCGACTTAACTGCATTGGCACTCATCAGGGACAAAGGGTATTTTGGGCATTTTATGGACGGACATACTTTTCCTAATTGAAACCAAGGGGCAATTGACGAAAGTCGTGTTCTTATCACCTGTGTAAAAGCTCGGGCCAGGAACATCGTATTTTTATTTGTGGTACGATTTGTCGCCAAAGGTTGTTGTGGTGTAGTCGAAGAAAGATTTATACTTAGGGCTCAACAGATACGGCTATTTATCAGTGAAGAAGAGATTGTAGACTTATTTGATCGTGCAATTTTGCATAATCATTTAGATCTTGGCTTTGAATGTAGGAGTCGAAATGGAAATTTGTTTTTTGACGAGATCGCGACGCTCAGGGAGAAATTTCAGTTATTCAGGGCTGAGCTGATAAGATTATTAAAATTATTGCTGTGATTAGTTTGTGAGTGTGGTGTTTGCCGTGAATTTCTGTTCGTTATGAACACCATTACGGTTCTTAATCTAATTGCATGGCTGCTAGCTATCACTCTTATTCTCACAGCTTGTACTTTTGTGTTCGGTAGTTGAGATTGGTTATTCGTTCATCTTGAAGAATGCTAAAAGTCTAAGTGAATTCTCCTGTTTCAAGCCAGAAATCTTTATGAATACATGGCCTCTCATTTCGATGTCTAAAACAGACTTATTCTTTTTGATTTGGCTTTTTATGTTTTGAATTAACCTAAGAGGAATGATGACATTAATATATTTATTATTTTTATTGTTTTTGCTTATGCCTTTTTTACTGTCTTTACTTCGTCTGCTGGCAAATACAACCTTCGATGCATATAAATGTATCTCGATATTAGCATCTTCTTGGTTGATTTCCTCGAGGACCCCTTCATCCTTAAAAATGCACTTCTATTCATCGCTATATTAAATTATTCTCTCGCAATGAGCCTGCTAGAGTTTCAGTTTTTCGAGAAGAATCCTCAAATCTCTATTGTTGCGACTACAACAGTTCTTATATATGCTTTCATGTTCATTGTCGTTATCGACTTGGCCATTGGTCACTGCCCGAAAGTTCTCCCAGAGCCATAGATGATTTCTATTGGGCCATGGAGCGATATTCTTCTTGGATTAGAACAATCTTTTGGGTTGGGCTATTTGTTTGTTACTGGCCTGATGATGATGATGAATGCTGAACTACAGTTTTTCGTAGCATTCTTTGATGAATTCGATTAAGTCGTTTATAATGATTTTGTGTATACTTTTATTTGATTTCAATTTCGGGCGCAGAATATTTCGTATGCTCTTTTAGTCACTCTTATTGTGAATATTGTCTGAGTTCTGTGATGATTCGTATTGCTAATTCGCATTGACCGGCAACAATTAATTCTCTTTAATATCTTAAGTTGTAGGACTCATCCTAATTAACTGCATTGCCTCGTCGATGTTGCTCACTATGCATTTTTTCATGTTAGTGAACTATTGCAGCAGCTATTTGACAGCTGTATATTAACTATGGCTGTGTCTGATGTACTCGTGGAGGGTAGTTTATATGGTCTTTAGTTACCAATGCGACTTGAAAGCTGTTCTCGATGAGTGTGATGAGTTAAGCATATCCTGAGAATAGGGATGTTGTTGTTGGTGTTCATTCTTATTCTCATGTCTGTGTTAATATTAATGCTAATGTTCATGCTATTAAGGCTAGTACAGTTTCTTCAGCAATTATAAGGCCTTAAGATAAATCGAAACATTCTGCTATAGGTTTGAGCTTTTGCTATTCGATGGCATCCAAGACGACAATGCTAATAGTTAATACGACTACTATTATTAGAGATCCATCGAGGAATGCATCAGCAATTCCCTCCCTTTGGTTACTAGTTCAGCAAGACAGCTCATAAACAGTTAATTAATTTAATTGAATTCCTTATTCAAGTTATTTTGTAATTTAATGACATTGGCCCGATATTGCAATATAACCTTCTCTAAGCATTGCATTGCAACAAACATATTCCGATGAGACTACTGATGCTTTAATTAGATTTCTCCCTTTTCTTATATTTTAATTTGGAGCATTTATGATAGTTTTATGCTATTTTGTTTAATAATCTGTAACCGGCCCACCCAATTATCATACTAATAAAACTGAATAGATTTTATATGCTCTGCCATCTGCAATGTCCTCTATAATTAGTGTTTAGTGTTAGTTTATGATTAGTTGATTCTCCGGCATGTTTCCATGTTACTTGCGTAGTCAGTGACCAGTTAGTATATTTGTTCGGAGTTCATTCTGAGGAGACTTTTGATACTGGTCCCTGAAATGTATTTATCTAAAATGTAATCATAATGTACATCGGGTTTTCTATTGCAGGTCATGGTTTGTTTGATGGCTCAGGTATTGCTACTCTACGAATACCCTTGCGAATTATAGAACCCGTTTAGAGTGTGATCTATGATTTTGTTGGCCCGATGTTGTATGCTTTAATTTAAAACATGAATTCTAGAGGAGTGATGTGGGTGGTGAGGAAACTGGGGTCGGATGCGATTGAAAAAGAGTGATTTTCTCTGAGGGTATAGCTTACAATTCGCTAATAAGTGATTTGACCATGAGACTATGGATTATTGTTACATTTGGAAATCAGACACCAAGTGCTAATAGTTCTCGTATTGTAATAGTTTTTGCTGGGCTTGTTCAGAGTTGTGCATTAATTGCGTAGTTTATATTTATTGTATTAATATAAGAGAATTTATGGAATTATGATGACAAAATTGAGGTCATTGCCAGATGTTTGTTACAATACCTAACACCAAAAGGAATTATTTACTGATGAGCAGGAGTTCTTGCAACTGGTTATTCAGGAGTAAAAAGATATATTAATTTACTCTTTATTTTTCTTTATTTATTCAGATCCTTCTCAGCTTGCATAATTTGTTCCCTGAATGTTAAGTATAAGGATTCTTATTGAATATAAGTAAGAAATAAGCAATCACACTAAATAAAATTATTTCTGTCAATCCTCAAAACCCCCACACAAATTCGATAAAGTCCTATAAACCAGAAATACGCTGCAACAAATAGATCAAGAGAACAATATTAAATGTAAAATTATTATTCTATAATTTATAATGGCTTAGATTAATAATCTGGCATTAATTGAATAGGATATATACGTGTGTTTCTTCCATAGACCTCTATCTCCACAATGCAAAACATTTAGAAAATATGCCCAAGCCCAATATTCAGTTGCATTCAAGCAGCGATGGTCTACATATACAAGAAGACCAAAAAGAAGAAGTCATACGAAGGAATGAACTAATTCTAATAAGAGGAGTTTTCGATCTCAATCGAGAACTTACATACCCCCCAAAATTAGAAAGATAGTAGCATCTATCATAACTCTATTAATAAATACTTGAGGGATCATGAAACAATCAGTGGACATCAATCGGATGCAAGTAGCCAACATTCAGAGTATAGAAACAACTAATTCGCAGATATATCATTGCAGTCAGGTATTCTCATGAGTAAATCAACCAGCAATCACACCCATGTTTGCAATTATAAATAGTTCGAGCTTAACTTAGATCCGTTTAATGCTTACTATTAGCTGCTACAAATGAAGACCTCAGACTTATTATCGTTATTTGAGCAACCATATTTCTAACAAGTTGATCTCAACATCTCACAATAAACTCAGAGCAATATTAGAATTAATCGCATTGCTGCTGAGAATGGCTTCAAATTCATAATTCGGTATTAGTTGCCTTGTTCATATTCCTACTATGCGTAATTGAATCGTCGTTCTTTAATTGTCCAGCAGTTTAGCAATCAAATTGGTACCTTTGAATTATTGGAAACAGTCTGTCCTAATCTTTTCCTATATAGATTGTAGATTAGGAAGTTTCTCGGCATGTAAGCTCGTAAATTTAACTACATAAAGTATGCAAATAAATGCGGATAAACCAATTGGTAAGTCTGCATTTCCGTCGACCCCTAAGCCAATGAGTAAGTGTATAGCCCAATGAACAAGCAGTCAATTCAATTTGCTGAGCTCTTCAGTGTGACTAATTTTAATTAAAGCAACGATGAGAACAGTAATGGCCCAAAGAAGATGCTGCTGATCGAAACTTATCTATAGATCAACCTGCATTCTGTTTACAAATCAACCAACATTGTAACAAAAGGATTGAAGGAAGTTGTCACTTATATTGAGAACTAGCATCAGTATATTACGTAGCAATATGAGGTAGAAAATGTATGACATTCTGATTTTATTAATAGACATCAATAACATCAATAACATCATTTTTATGTTTAATTGAATAGGTAGATTATTATTATTGTTAAATATTCTCGATATCTTCTCATGCATGTCGATGCATGTCGATGCATGTCGATGCATGTCGGATAGATGGAGATATATATATGTCAGATACTTAAAAGATGGAAATAAATGTAAGATATGTCCTATCAATAGTCATTAATTTATCAAATAATCAGATCTTCGCAAAAAACAAACGAATATTCTTAAAGTATTAATCTGGCTATACCACCCAACTTTAATTATGCGTGCCGTTGATAATTTCATAGGATTCCACATTCTATCGCAGACTCAATCTTTGCAGTTCATCCATTTGCTATTTATTAATGAGTTCATCCTTACAGCTTTTTATGAACAAAATTGGTAAACTTATCTTAAGGATCAGCTCATCTGACTTCCATTTATTCGATATCAAGAGAAGCAAAGGTAAATAGGCAAGACATTTTAGAAACTTTAATTTCAGCATATCCTGGACAGTCCGATGAATTGAAAGGAATGTGTTTTAGAGAATTAGCCCTTTTATGTGTGGGGATCGAAGCTTACTGCAGGCATATATTGAAGCTGCACCGCCTAGGCTTCGGCCAAACACGACTAGTGGCAATTTATATGATTAAGATAGTTCAATGGCATGGTTCATGATTGCTAGACAATCTTTTTTGATTCCATTTTATGAGGGTTTGCCAACGCTGTCAGAATAACCTCGATAAGCTACTAAAAGTACATGCGATTTTGTGCGTTCAATCAGTTAATTAACAAAGGGAAGTCTTGTTCCGATATCTGTCATAATCTGATAAGTACTTCCGGCATTTTAGTGAAAGTATACGATAATTCTTTTTGCAGGCTGAGAGCTGCATTCCATGAACCAACCTCGAACATTTATATTTCTTTCAACTTCGATTTATACTTCTTCCCACGTTTATATCCCGTAATTTCCTGGGGTTCGATACAAATGCGGGTTTCGTGATGGAGAAATTCCCCATCCGATGTCTCAGATTTAATTTGATGGCTACTTGGAAGATACAGCAAATACTTTTGAAAATGTCTGACTGCGAGGGAAAAGATGACAAAGGTGAGCACTGTAGCAGATTTTTTGGGGTGATCTTTCATAAGGTTGAATAGCTATGCAACTCGATTCATTGATGATATCAGACTCACAAAATTAAATAAGCATAAAAATGATTCATGTCTCTTTTAATATAAAAATGCATCATTATTAAATGTGACCAAGCCTACTCTAATTAATTGCTTCACACAATGCATTTAAATATAATATCATTTAATCTAATAAGATGTCAATTTTGGCAAGCAATGTATTTCACGAACAAAAGTATCCCACCCTTATAGCCATAGGCAGCTAACAAGACTTCGAAATATCTGCGAATCCAAAAAAATCACTCTTGAAAAAGTCTCAAATATGCAGTTGTAATCGGCATACGCATTGTAAGGATATCAAGCAATGTTGCATAATAGCAATAAAGTTTGTTACGTGTAAAGGGATATTAATTTAGATTCATTTCTTTGGCTGTTGAGAATGTATTTGAAGTCGCTATATATGCTAATGGCACTTTGCTAAGCAACCATAAGACCCGGGATTAATAGTAGCTTGCAAAAGTTATCGCTGAAGGATTAGCCAAGGCTACAGTCTGTGAGTATTTTACTAATCCCAACTAATCGAACGAAATGTAAAAAATGTTCGAAAACTTAAACAAGAGGGCAGAGATAATTTTGAAAAAGTAGCCATTTACATATTTAGATTTTCTAACTAGATTGTTGCTATACAGGAGATAAAGAGTTCAGATGAGTACATGGCGATTTGTAGTCAGTTGAAATGTTTAAGCCAAGAAGTAAAGTAGATTTCGAAAACTCTTCAGGCCAGAAAGGGAAAATATAAATAAAACAAGAAGAAATTATTCCAAATTTGTTGGCTATTTAAAGTAAGAAGGAAAAGCTTGAAAATGTGCAATATAATCATGAAAATTTGAGGCAGAAGGTTGAAAATTCAGATCAACTCTTTGAACAATGTCTAACAATTGCGAAGCAAAGAGTTGAAGATAAAAAGAAGTATGGCTTTGATGATGAAAACAGCTTCATAAAATACTTGAACGAGCTGACCCTGCTAAAAAAATTATAAAATCAGCAAAAGTATATAAAAAAGATAAGTAGCAACAGCAAAATGGCAGCATTTTGATCTTTTGTTCATTAATTCTGATTATGTTCTGTGAATTTTAAGAATTCATAATGCAATTAATGATAATTTCTGGATATTCTCACATATCATCATCGAAGTCAAACAGACCCAAGAGCTCCTCAGCATCCATGTCTCCTTCGGTTTATCCTTCTGCCTTCTTCATCCTCATGTCTGGATAGGTGATTGCCCTTTGGATTTCATGATGCAACCCTAGACAATATCTGATCCTCTTATCAAGGGCTCCTTGTGGCTCATTAGTCACATACAAATTTTGATCTCCTTAAATTTTGAGAATTTGGGTTTCATGGTCGATTTCGCCATTCAAAATGCCATCCCTGAGAGCCTTGGCCACAACAAACTCGACATCATCAGTTGGAATATTGAGCTTATCTGCAACATCATTCATCGAGATACTGGAATATGCCATATATATTTTTCTGAGTCCAATTCTGATCACAATTTGATTCAACCTCAAAATCAGTTTGTAAAGTTTATCTTTTTGAAAAGTTTATTTGTACTAGCTGACGACTTAGTTGAAATTGGTCAGTGACCCTTCGAGCACAACTTGAATCAGGCGAAAGTAAGGATAAGAGAGCTGATATGTTACCTGATCAGCGAAGATTTATCTGTTTGGGACTTAACCTAGCAAAAGCTACACGACGATTGCAATTCTCTGGCACTGGAGCCTGAAGCCTTTTGCACTGTCTGGGGATTTCCTGATGGCTTGGTTCAGCCTATTGAGGGAATCCGAGTATTAGCGCCTGACAGCCTTCACTCTACCTGTGTAGAAGAGATATTTGCAAAACTAGTTATTGGATTTGCCCTCAGGAAATGAGGTCTTCTCGATCAGGTTGAAAGCAGCGTCATAATGGTTGTGGCATAAATAGTTTCGGAGAAGCAAGTTCAGGATCGTGGACTGCCCAATTTCATCTCCTCTCACACAGCACCGATTGTAAGAATCAAGAAGGGTTTCTCTTTGAGATAAGTCAGTGCCATTTTTCTCATGAAGCCTGATGAAGTAGTAATGCAGCAATGCGCCGTGAGAGTCCAGAGTGCGTCGGTTGGCAACTGTGATATCAGACAGGAGTGCCTTGACTAATTACAAGCATTCACCGTATTACTTGACCCTCCAATAGAAAAGAACGAACAGTATTTTGATAAAAACCTCGAGCTCCAAGGACTTGCTGAACTTGCTCTGAAGCTGCTTGCCAATATCAAAAGTCTCTTTGAAATCAGATTTGAAAGTCCGTGAAGATCTCAAAAGATCCTCTTTAACTGAGAGACCCAAACTTGCTGCAATAGCCAGCAAGTGATGACCATCAATAACATTTCTGAACTTCCGTGTTTGCCTTGCCAATCTGACAACAGTCCTCAGCTCCTTATTGGTGACCACTTTGTCTGTAGCAATCATGATATCCTTTATTTCTATATTTATGGTTGTAATACCTAAAAGGAGTGTTTGAGTGAGAGAGTCTGCTGGCACTGGCACTGGGTCCACAGGTTTAGTTTCACCTTCCACCTACATTTTAAATTATTTTTAAATTTATATCAAATTTATTGATTGGATCATTTTTATATATATAAGGGAAGGTGTTTATATAGTATGTTTATGGGAATGCTTCTCCAGAGTTTATAGAGGGATATATAGTTCGATACAAGACGAGATATTATGGATGATGCGGATATCATTTAGTATTTAATTTAAATTATCTGCTCTTCTTATCGTTATTAATTCGAATAAGTCCAGCTCATCAGCGATTAAAATCAAAATGCAGTGCTATCATGTTAAGGAGCTGAAATGGCTATAAATTGGGATATAAAACTATATGCATATTTATATGGATACTGATCAAATCATAGATTATCAATTATAACCTTAGTTAACCACCTTCCTAAACTCCTCGGCCTCCTAACTCGATACAAATTGGAGCTTCACCAGTTATTTTATGGCTTTGCTGCCTTGCGAAGAGTCTGATTTTTCCTATTTGCCTGATTTGTTGTTGGTGATAACATTAAATTTCAGAAATTGAGGTCGATTCATCAAATTATCAATGATGCTGATATTCTTCATAAGGACAGATTGAAATACAACAACTTTAGTCGACCGATTTCTCACAAATAAGTAGAGTATTCCAGATTGCAAAGGTGATTTTTATATTGTGATATATACTTCTTATTTTGGGGGGTTTGTGCCACACTTGAATTTAGTCACATTAAACTAACCAACTTTATTGAATTATTTCTCGTAGTTATACTTCATGATCTGCTCTTTTGGCTCGACCATGAAGGCATCTGATTTCTAAGGGGAGTTGCTGTCATTTCTGCTGTTTTAGTGTTGCTAGTTGTTGTCTGACTGTTCCAGGAGTTCAAGTACAGTGGGCTTTGAGTTCAAATTAAATATATTTTTGGCGCCTTGGATATTTTACTATACAATAATAAACTAATTACAGTCGCCATCGGCATTTTGGTAGTATTCATTGTGAACAAGTTCACGGATTTATCTGAGAATAAGCTTTTGGATTGAGGTTTTTAATGGTTTGCAAATAAATTAATCTTCTCTAATTTTGTTGATTCAGGATTCGCAAACTTCTCGCTATTTCTCCTCATACTTTATCGTACAGCATCTTCCTGACTATTAATAGATTCATTACTTCGAGGCGATTCTTTAAATTCTCAATAACATCATACGCATTCTAATTGTTGTTCATTCCCCAATCACTCGCAAATTAAATATATATAATTCAGGTATTCAGGTTATTATTTATTTATCTTTACTCTCAATTGTGCATATTTCTAATTATATAACTTCCAGCTTTTCAAATAATATATACGTTTTACTCGATGGAGCATTTAGAGCATTAAGAGGAAGAACCGATACTCTCGGAAGTTGCGAAACGTAATATTAAAGTAAATGAATTCAAAAAATATTTGGTGAATAGTGGCTGTGTTTTGCATCTACTCAAATGTACGCAATTTTTATAGAATAGTTTTATTGGGAGTGAGGAAGAAGCAAGAGGCTGATGATTCAGTGCCATCTGATAACGTACTGGAGATGTTTAAAGAGTATGTTGGGGCCGTCGAGATGGACACTACCGAGTTTGATGAGCTAAAGCGAAAAGTTGAAGAGGAGAAGAATGAGCAATCGAGCCTCATTTCGGAAATTGAAGCGATCAAAAAATAAATTGCAATTGCAAAAATTGCTAGGCAAAAGGCCGAAGAAGAAAAGAGGCTTAAATAGGAGGAATAAGCAGCAAAAACTAAGAAAGGAGGAAAGAAATGAGCTTGATTTGCATTCATCTATTCCATTGTCATTTAATTCTCGACTCCTAATGCAAGCAAAGCAATTTCACTGAATATAAACAAATGGATTGCTAAAAGATGAACTGGACTGTTACTTTGAATAATTGTATTGCATTTATTTTGATATCTCCCTTTTTAAAGCATGCCATAGAAAAAAACATATCTGCTTTTGGACACTCACAAATCAAGGCTTTCAAAGGAGATTAAAAATTAATAATTACTCGAGGCAATAAATATGAGGAATACATTTATTTTATTAAGTAATGGGATTAATTAGTTAGCAATGGCCCATAAATATAAGTTTCCGAAGCATTTTTAAATAATTATATAAATTCGAAATAGAAAACAGAAATTCAAACAAAGCAATGTAGTTTTATATTTATCAAAGGATTTACTAATACGATGTGATATTTATAGGGCCATTAGGAGCAGTCGCTGCAAATCTACTACAAAATTACTATCGAACTTAAAATTGTGGTTTCGGGTCCGAAGAAAAATGCAATAAACCTTTAGCTTAATAAAATTAATATAACCAACAAAACTAAAATCGTTCAATCTCATCCGCTTCGCTAAAGATACTATTGATCTGCAATGCAAAAAAGATCGAATGCCCTTCACTTTTGCCAACTCATAGTTCGACAATAAAAATCTCCAAATTCTGCCCCAAAAATGTCGACCATGAGACCTCAAAAATCCATCGAATCATGCCTCATGAGAGCATAATTTGTATGGATAATCAAAAGTATTACCATTACAGATTCCTTGTCTATGCAGAAACACCATACTAATGGATCGACTACACTAAAATCGATAACCTCGAGGAAGCCCTAAACACCAATTACTCCTATGTTTATTCTAATATCCTGAAGAATACTGTGCACCCCAATGAAATCGATAAGATTCTGTGCAAGGGCCAAGAGCGGGTCAAACAAGCTGAAAATAAAATTAAAATTAATGGGTTAAAAGGCAAAGGCAAGAATATGCAGCAGAATGCTCATCTTTATGCCTTGAGCAACTATGAAAATCAATTGTCACTCAGCAAAGCGAACCCCACCACCACCATATCCAAATAGGAAAGAGTCAATATTGTGTTTTATGTCCCTGCAGGCAAACACAGCAGCTATGACAGTTACAATATTCTATTTCAATATTATGAGTTCATCAAAATGCATAAAGCACTCCACAATAAGAAAATACAAAAGTAGAATCAAGTGCAAAAGGAATATGAAAAACTATGCTAAAAATAACAGAAGTCCAAACAGAAATACATTCAACTTTAAAAGAAAGCGTAAGTTCAAAAAAACAAAGTGTATTTAGCAACAGCGAAAGGTGAGAATAGAAATTTAATCGAAACAGTTCAGCCTCTATCGATACCAGCTTCAACAAAATAACAAAATATAAGGGGCTTTCGTGAAAAAGATGGGAAAGCGTAGTCGGAGGAAAGAGAGGTGAGATTAATTCAACGGATGTAATTTGTTTAAAAGAAAGGTGATGGCTAACAATTTTCACAGGCATAATGCTAAGGTTATTCAGGTCAGTCGCTCAACTTTATTGTACTTTTGGAAGGAAGCTGTTTCTTTCCATATAATTCCGAAGCAGATTATTAACTCAAAAGTAAGCTCTCACAGCATGGCATAAAAGTTCTTCCTTTCAGGAAAATAACTCGTGTCGACTATCTTCGCAGAATCATTAACTTCAATATAACCGAGCGAGTAACAGCATAAGTGCACTAAAATTAAAATGACAGCTTCTATAGCAACGTGGAAATCCCTGATGAATTATGCTACTCCTTAAGACAATCATTCAGCATTGACCGACCTGAGATTGATTTGAGCCCAAGAGATGAGAATAATAAAACGTTGGCCTATGATTATTTGTATGTAGTTTTGAAGGAAAGCACACCTAAGATATTGAAGAATGCGAAAATTGATCCCTATAAGAACTCCCCACGATACCTCTACAATCTGAATTTCAAAAACATGTTCATATACGGCGCAGATATCTACCCCACAACTCACTCCTACGAAGCTATTAACTACCAGTCTCACATCATCTGCTCGAATCTGCGCAAGCTGCTTCAAATGCATAATAAAAATGCCTACATTGAAAGCAAAGGCCACGAATCAAGTTCCCATTAATTGACCTATCTCCTTGAATACAATGGCTTCAGCAAATATCCCCTTTGGATCAGCAACGATAATTATATATCGTTCTCCAATACTTATCATGCGAATGTATACCATCAGAATATGAAATAGCAAGAGGAAATGCTGCGATGCCAATTAAAAACAAACTTATGCATTGGTATGAAGAAGTAGGGTAATCAAACGAAGAGTCCACTTAAAATGCAGGCCACAAAGTTTAATAGGGCGGCTAAGAATGAGTTCCAGAACTAAGTAAACAACAGGAATAAAATATATGAGAATGACTCGAAGGTCAATAAATTTTCTACTGAAGATAACCAGGGAAAAGAGGTAATTTAAAAGGGATCTGAGAGTTCATGCTGGGAAAAGCTGAAAAGGAATTGGTTTTTGAAAAAGGAAATCGAAATGTACTACAATATGAAATCATGCGGGTTGCCTTACTATTTCTTTGTGCCTGAATTCGGTGAATCGTCTCAGCTCAATAAATTTGTGAGAAAGCCTCTCAACTGACATAAAATGCAATGATAGATATTAACATTAAGAAATAGTTCTAAATATTTGAAGAATCAACTATAATGTATCTATACTGGATTATTTGCATTCTTTAATTCGAAGACCAGATAAAATCAACGGAAAACAATTAATTACGCTTAATATATAATTTATAAATTGATGCTGATAATTGGATCATTCATTTGCTTAAGGTCGATAGCACCTAATGGAAAGCTGTCATTAATTAGTCCACATTTTAGGCGTTGAAAATAATTGGTGGTTTGATCTTCAATACATTGCCATGAACGCCATCTCTGCTTACTAATGCCCCTCTTTCTCTCATCCAGATAATAATTTTAGATGCCGTTTCTCCATCTTCCTATTTTGTTGCCTTATCTTTGACAATGTCAATCCCTTGGAAGAGCCCACAGCCTCTGATATCACCAACGAATGTATATTTGTACAGTTCCTGGAGTCGATTGAATAAGTATTTTCCGGTTTCTTTGGCATTTTACTGCAGTTTTTGCCACTCTATGACATCCAAGACAGAACTGACTGCTGTAACTGCCAGAGGGTTACCACCAAATGTGCTGAAAAATTACATGCCTTCAGCCCGGTAGCTCTCAGCGATCTATTTTGTGCAAACAACTGCACTCACTGGAAAGCCATTTCCCATTGCTTTTCCGATTGTGACAATATCTGGAATGACACCATAATACTCGAACGCCCAGAAGTTTTCTCCTAACCTTCCAAAGCCAGTTTGAACTTCATCACCAATGCAGACAACTCCCTTGGACTTTAGGTATTTATAAGTCTATTAGTAGAGTTTTTTGGGAGGGATTATTTGACCGGCACAACTCTGCATGAATTCACAAATGAATGCTCCTGTGTCTTTTTGTATCATTGTGTCAATGTACTAGGCATACTATCTCTCAGGTTCTTTGCTCCCAGATAAGAATCCGCGATAAGTACAAGGAGACTTTGCAACGATCACATGATCTGGCTTAAAGTTTTAATCTTTCCACTTATAAGGGCTTATTTGCATACATGCTTGGGTGACACCATGGTATGCTCCTTCTAGGCAGATCACACCTTTTTTCTTCGTGTGGAATGACGCTAATTGAAGAGCAAGGTCATTAGCTTCGGAGCCAGAGTTTACGAATGTTACCACACATAATTCAGGAGGAAACTTTCTCAAAAGCTTGTGAGTTGCTTCGAGCATTTCATCGTATAAGAAGCGAGAATTAGTCAGCAGTTTGTTCATTTGCTTTTGCATTCTCATGACATAAAAAGGATGACAGTGTCCAATGTGTGAGACATTGTTAATGCAGTCTAATGTCTTCCTTCCATTTTCCTCATAGATATACTGCCCCCTTGCCATTTGGATCTTCAGAGGCATTTGGCGATAGGAAATTGACATCATGGGGTTGAGAAACAGTTCCCATTACTTGATAATATTTTCAATTTTCTCACTGTATGACTCTGAAAAAGAAGGTATTTACTTGCTGATTAAATACTTCTAGCTGTTGAATCAGGGCGATCTTTCCCCTTCCCATCGGAGCTGAAGGTCCTGTTGAGCTTCATTGTCTTTTCTGCGACAACAGCCCCATTATTTATTGGAGTAAAGAACTACCCAATATTTTTAAAAAGTTCATGTGTTTTCTATAATATTATCCCGAAAATAGTTTTGAATCATTTAAAACACGAACTTGCCCTACTTGCTGATAAATTTGTTAAAGGAATTACATATCTTTGCCCGATTCTGGCACTGTCAGCCCTTATTTTTCATCTCAATCTCAAACATCCAAATAGTTCGAAACAACTGAAAATAAATAACTTTCATTCCCTTTCATCTTATTTGTAGCGAATATGAACTCTACACAGTATCGAGACGACTGAAAACGAAGTTTACAAATAGAAAAAACAAGATCATGAAATAAAATGTCGAAATAACACATAGAAATAATCGTAGGATATAGAAAATTACTCCATTAAAGTCTAGTTAAATTGATATCTATCTCTCATAAATCTCATGTCAGCTCAATATGCTGTTTATACTTTTCTATCCTAAAGATTGTAGAAATAAATAAAATAAATCGATTATAATATACATATGTTACATTATAATCGTACTTCTATTAAGCAAACTCTCATTCAGGTATCATATAGTATTTATTAATATAAAGTTTTGTCTATACACCAAAATAATGTATTAAGTATTGGGTTCTAGGCTCTTAAAAATAACAGAGTGATGGTATGCATAAATGGGTAGACAACGAAACGTAGACAAGCAACGAAAAGGAGATATGCTCGAGAGTTACCATATCTCAAGAGGTAGCGTATCACGAGAGAATTATATATTCATCCATCCATAACACATATCGATACTTTTTGGATTGATAGGGGTTGTTATCTGTACATGAGAAATTATTATACGTGCATAAAATTGGTGATGACGAGTAATAATAGAAGTAACATTATTATGCATCAATGTCTCATACCCAATGCGACTTCCCTCTTTAATAATGTTAAAATAATTTTAAGCGAGTTCAGTCATTTTCGCACATCCACATGATCTTACCCTATAGACAAAGGCTGGTTCGACGACGACGATCGTAAGTAAATAAGCTTATTAAAAGATAGAACAAAAGATGTGCAAATTTCGGAATACCCGATAATTTGTGACGATCAATACCAAAAACAATCTAGTCATTGACAATGACTATAATTAAAAGCTATGCATTATAAACTATTAAAATACTAAACATCATTCATTTAAGCTTGGGCCAAATGTCATGTACATATCTTTGCATTGAAAAAAATGATTCTGCTTGCTTTGCTATTATTTAACATTTACAGTGTTTGATTGGATGCGGGCAAATGAGAAGTTAGCCTCTTTTGGGTCAATTTATGCCATTAATTATTGAGTAATTCTTGGGATTCCTTCAGAGAAACCGTAGTTGTTCTTTCGGGTTATTTTAATCTTCTGAGGCAATAGCTGAGTCGATTTATTTCTTTTGCCTCTTGATAGTGGCTTTAAGTTATAAGCCATCGGAGCTCGAGGGTAGTCACGCAGGAACTAATTATTTTCATGTGTCAATTAGTACTTTTATTAAACAATTATTGCCTTTTCGGGATTTAATGTGTTGATCTCTTTGATTTTTTTGATTTTTTTCATCTCTTTTGGCATTGCGAGAAATTATGTTTATAAGTCCTCTAAAGTTTTCATTTTTCTTCGTAGTGCGCTAATGTCAATTTTTTAGATTGTGAGCTTGTTGTTGATTGTTGGTTTCTTTTCCAGTTTAAAATCATGTGACTGAACAGTTTGGTTGTCAATGATGTTTGCTGACTACTTTGTTTGCTATGGCTGAATGTTTTTAATTCTCTTAAAGACATATTTTTTATCTGCTGAAGCCTATTTTATGCGCTAGTTGAGCAGCATTCCAGATTGCGGAGTTCGGATTCCCTCTTATTTTTTCACTATCTATTGCCATTAGTTCATTGCATTTGTCCTTTTCTGCAATGGTTGTTACTTACTTGTTGGAGATTTCTGCAATAAAGGTAAATGAGGTATTTTTACTCTATGATTATCTTCGAGTTTATTTCGAGTGCTCGTTCTTCCTGCAGAATCTTCCGTGTTGATTCTCAGAAGTCTCGAAGGTGATGCCAATGCTTACAGTATTCTTTTATTTGTCAGAGATTTTTCAAAATGCATTTACGCAAATTATGATCGGGCAAAGTATTTATTTTATTTATTTGCAACAAATGGCTTGTTTATGGATTTGAATGACAGCAATTATATTCACATATATTAGTTTTTATTTAATTATTATTAAAATATTTGTGGATTGTATGTATGCATGACTGAAATGATACTCTACTTTAGTCTGATCATAGATTTAATTATATTTTATTGGTATCTAACTATTCTTGAGGTTTAAGGGGAACCGACCAATGTGCAATGCATAATTGAGATTTGATGATAATTGGAGTTATATTGATGATCATTAGAGCAAGAGCTCAAGAGGCACACAAATGCTGCCACTTAGTGGGACAATATTATTTGTTTAAGATGCGAAAACTACTCGATCTTCACAGAGGAATTGACTGAAGATATATAGTTCATAAGAACATGGGGCGACTTATTTGATTGAATCCTGTATTAAATAAATAATTACAATTTTGAACCAAGGCTCTCCACATTTAATCTTCACCAAAGTCTCTCGATGCTTATTTATCGATCCTCCACAAAAATCTCCCCCTTTAAATCTTCTTTCCGTGGCGAGTGACTTGACCGGCCTCTTCAATGGCCCATATGAAGCATCATCAAAGTTTTAATTCAAAATCGCGTAATTATTCTGATTCTATGAGTCAATCCTTATAACTCGGACAAAAGCGAACCCAAATCTGATTTGAAGTCCCTCCAAAATTTCAGTTTCATTGAAGGTATTTCTATTAATGAGCAAGCGTGGGAATTTAGTCAGATCTCCCATCCGGTATATCGCGTTCTTGGTGAGCACAATTGGCATAGATGATGTGTCATTTTCGTAATAGTATTCTCCAGCTGTTCATACTTCGTGTTGTTTAAGAAATATCCAATTTTGAACATTTTGCTTAGTGTGAGCATATACCGATTGTTCTTAATGATTGTATTAGATTTGGAGTTACTCTGTTTCGAGGGAGATGCCTGCAATGATTACGCCCGCACATTGTGGGTTTCGAGTTCAAGAATGCAATCTTTTGAGAGAGTGATAATAAAAATAACTTTATCGGATGAGTTCTTTCTGTATTGTAAGAGGTCAATGCGATCACCCTTCGATAGCTGATAAAATTATTGGTCTTTGCTGGCAATTTGATTCAAGCTTATTTATTTATGCTATGTATTGATTTATGGTTGTTCCTTCACTTTGATGCATATGAACTTGGTTGTAACATAGCCGATATAGTCAGTGAATGCAGTCTGCCCACCCATAGGATAGAATTAATAGTAGGGTTGTGATCCGAACTTGGCTCCAACTGTAATTGGCACTATTAACAAATACTCACTTAGTTCCTATAATTCCTTTGATTCGATTGTAAATCTATTCAGACAGAGAAGTTATTCGCCAACATTGACCTTTTTGTTGTCTGGTTATTGATATTAGTTATGCTTGAGTAGCCTTTGTCCGATATACTGGAATTAGATGACATTCGAGTGGTAGGAAGTGCTATCAGGTTGCAATTAGTTGCTGCTTAGCCTTTGCGAGGCTTGAGGTTCAGTTGCTGATTGGGTGGAGGGTTGGAAGTTGATTGATCCGGAATATTTTAGCTGTAGTGGCAGTATTGTGCAATCGATGACCACCCACTGTTCGGGTATTGGCATGCTCACTCGATAAGCATACTACCCCAACATCTACTCCACTGTCACAATGAGAGTAGCAGCATCAGACTTGTCTAATTCAAGATATTCTTGCTCACCTGCCGCTGTTGTTGCTGATGTTGCTGATGTTGCTGATGTTGCTGATGTTGCTGATGTTGCTGATGTTGCTGATGCAGATGAAGATGCTGATGAGAATGCTGATGAGGATGCTGATGAGGATGCTGCCTGAAACATTCTTTCCTTTAGTTTTGCATGGTAGTTGTCGTATTTCCCTCTTTCTTTCAGTGTGAGGAGTAATGATGATTCGACTTAGAGCCCTGTGTTTTTATCGACCTTGCAAATGGAATCGATATTCCGGGAGTAAAGTATGTCGTAGACATTTGGAATGAAGTCGGATTATAAATAGGGAGGTCCCTGATATTGAGGCTTGTCGGTCTGATAGATTTGATATGGATTATTTTGTGAGGGATATGCGGGAAGGGCTGGTGGAGAATTCTGATTTAGTACTGGCTGACTGCTATTCCCGTGAGAGTGGCAGTGATGGTCTCTGCAATATCGGCCTGCTCATCCACGAAGACTTCTATTTCCTGCACGCAGACGATCAGATAGAAGATCAGTCGGTCGACGGCATCCTCGAATAGAGGCACTGTGGTCCTGATCAGACTATTGCGATAAATCTCATAGGTGCCTGAGAGCCCGTCTTCTACTCTATTCATGGACAGTTTCTTGATGATTTGCTCGTATCTCTTCAAGTTGGAGTTGGCATTCTAGGTCATCTTGCTCTCAGCCACAGAATCCTCGAAGTAGCCCATCGTGAAGTTCTCATAAACTTTCTTCTGGTTATAGTACTTGGTTTGCTCGTCGTCGAACTGGCTTACTATTTGATTATGCACGTATTTGTAGATAAACTCTTTGGTTCTGTGCTATATTCCGTTGGGATCATACAAGATGTTGATGTGATTAAACGCCTACTATTTCAATGGCAAGATATTGGGCACTGTTGAGACATCCTCGATGCGCTGATCATCGAGTTTGTTTTTACTGGCGAGCGGCTTCTACTTGATGGGGATCAAACATTGATATATTTAGTTTCTGAGGGAAATGGTTCGTTTGCGGTATCTGTACAGAGATCTAAGCAGGTTTATGTCTTTGAGTTGAGCAGAATTCGGCTCCACGAGGATTTGCAGCTCGGTTGCTATGAGTAGAATAGGGAGGAGAAAGAGGATGAAGAGTTTGCTACAATATGCTGGCATACGTGTTGTAATATATCCACTAAACTTACCGATATTATTTACGGATTATAATAATACAGCATTGAACTATCAAGTGCAGTGAATCTAAGAACATACATGCAATACTTTGGATTTCATAAATTATTGTTCAGTATAATGAATATATGGATATAGATCACAGTATTGGGAATGAGCTTACTCTGGCACACAAATGCAATGGTCATTAGGATGAAGACTATGACCTTCATTAATAAAATAGGTTGAATTATTCAAGTGGATTGGAGCATCCTCAATAGCGACCACTTCTTCCTTGGAAAAGATGTGGCTTAATATGGTTACTTATCTGCATTAGTGTTATTATCTGCATTAGTGCTATTACTGTCATTTTAGTGGCTGGTTTCAAATCCGACTATCCTGCTCTTGTTAATAACTTTCTGAATCAACCAGAAACTGATAGTCTCGTCGAACCCTCGAAACAAATAAATCTCTATTAATAATAACACTAATAACAGACTAAAATAGGGGTTGGGGTTGGGGGTTGGGGTTGGGGTTGGGGTTGGGGTTGGGGTTGGGGTTGGGGTTGGA
>NW_028282428.1:0-23399 GCF_059751285.1 Brachycentrus maculatus | reverse complement strand
TCCCAACCCCAACCCCAACCCCAACCCCAACCCCAACCCCAACCCCAACCCCAACCCCAACCCCAACCCCTATCCGATTATCTAAGTTCTCTGAATATCTATGTTATCAGAATATCTATGTTCTCTGAATATCTATGTTATCAGAATATCTCAGTGTCTGAATATCAGATTATTCGAATATCCAAATTCCTAGTTATCTGTTTTTGACTCATTATACGAGTATATTATTACTAGGGAATATTTGTTCATTTCGTAAAGATAGGGTCCGAACATAAATTATAGCTCCTAAAGTTTATATAGATCTGAACAAAAAACAAACAAAGAAATCGTCAACTAGCATGAATTCAATTATAAGCAATAATACAGATATAACGGAATAATAGGACTATAGATTTTATGAAATATGAAATATATGCGGAAGAGCATAAAAGATCAATGTTAGAGCTGCCAAGTTTAACGTATGAGCAAACAAAGTTAGGATATGTTCGATTTTTCTAGTTTTGAGGCCCTGGGATTAATCGTTTTGCTCTTGCTTTTTCGCTGTTATTTTCTAGAATGATTTTCTATATAGGTCTATAAAATGGTTCTAGAATTATCTGGAAAATATAAGAATTCTTTAAATTGGAGAGTGTTGGCGATCATAATAAATTCAAAAACTAAACCAAATACATTCAATGACTGATAAAAAAATTGTCGGAAAAGCAATCGGTATCGATCTAGGAACCACCTACTCCTGTGTCGGTGTCTGGCAAAACGAAAGAGTAGAGATCATTGCCAATGATCAAGGAAACAGAACAACCCCTTCCTATGTGGCATTCTCTGACACTGAAAGACTTATTGGAGATTCAGCCAAGAACCAAGCAGCCAAGAATCCTACTAACACCATCTTTGATGCCAAGAGACTTATTGGTCGCAAGTTTAATGATGCTGTCGTCCAGAAAGACATGAAATTATGGCCATTCAAGCTAGAATCTGGAGCCGATGACAAGCCAGTCATCGTTGTCAAGTACAAAGGATAAATCAAAAAGTTCCATGCTGAAGAAATTTCATCAATGGTCCTCACCAAAATGAGAGAAACTGCTGAATCCTTCCTTGGAGAAAGCTGCAAGAACGCAGTCATTACCGTTCCTGCTTATTTCAGTGATAACCAAAGACAAGCCACCAAGGACTCTGGAGCTATTGCTGGATTGAATGTCCTCAGAATCATTAACGAGCCAACTGCTGCCGCTATTGCCTACGGCCTAGACAAGAAAGGTGCAGGCGAAAAGAACGTCTTGATCTTCGATTTGGGAGGAGGAACATTCGATGTCTCACTCTTAACCATCGACTAGGGAGTCTTCGAGGTGAAAGCAACTGCTGGAGACACTCACTTGGGAGGTGAAGATTTCGATAACAAGCTTGTCGAATTCTGCGCTGCCGATTTCTTGAAAAGAAAAGGAATTGATATCAGAGGAAATCCTAGAGCCATGAGAAGATTAAGAACTCAAGCTGAAAAAGCCAAAAGAATCTTATCCTCTTCAGCCCAAACAACAATCGAAGTCGATTCATTGGCAGAATCTGAAGATTTCTCATTGACCATCACTCGAGCCAAGTTCGAATAACTCTGCATGACTCAATTCAAGGAAACCATTCCACCAGTCGAAAAGGTTTTGAGGGACTCTCAAATGTCCAAGAATCAAATCCACGAGGTCGTCCTAGTCGGTGGATCAACTAGAATCCCTAAAGTTATTGAATTGCTCAAGGACTTCTTCAATGGAAAAGAACCCAATAGATCAATCAACCCCGATGAAGCTGTCGCTTACGGCGCTGCTGTCCAAGCCGCAATCCTGAGCGGAACGGGATCAGAACAAACTGACAGTCTTCTCTTGATCGATGTGACCCCACTTTCCCTAGGTATCGAAACTGCAGGAGGTGTCATGACCGTCCTCATTCCTAGAAACACAACTATCCCAACCAAGAAATCTCAAACATTCACCACTTACGCTGAAAACCAACCAGGAGTCTTGATTCAAGTCTTCGAAGGATAAAGGCAAATGACCAAGGATAACAACACTCTTGGTAAATTCAATCTTGATGGCATTCCCCCAGCCCCTAGAGGAGTCCCACAAATCGAGGTCAGCTTCGAAATTGATGAGAACGGTATCATGAATGTCTCTGCAACAGATAAAGGAACATCCAAAAATGCTAAGATCACCATCACCAACAATAAAGGCAGACTTTCCAAAGATTAAATCGAAAACTTAATCAAAGAGGCTGAAAGATACAAAGATCAAGATGAAAAAATCAGGAAAAAAGTTGAAGCCAAGAACGGTCTTGAAAGCTATTGCGTTAGCGTTAAGCATAGTTTGAATGACGAAAAGCTTAAGGATAAATTCGAAAGCTCAGAAAGAGATTCAGTCACTCAAAAAGTCTCTGAAGTCGAAAGCTGGCTCAGTGCTAACCCAGAAGCTGAAACTAGTGAATACGAGGCTAAACAAAAAGAACTTGAAGGAATATTCAACCCCATTATGGCTAAAGTTTATCAAGCAGCCGGTGGTGCACCCCCTGGAGCTGGAGGTTTCCCAGGAGGAGCTGGTTTCCCAGGAGGAGCTGGTTTCCCTGGAGGAGCTGGCTTCCCTGGAGGAGCTGGAGGACAAGGACCTCAAGTCGATGAAGTTGATTGATTGTATATGCATTCCTGTTTTTAATACATTTTCTATATCAAAATAATAATTAGAATCTAGTACCTAGTTCAAATAAAATTGAGATTATCATAAACTAGAATCTCCAAGAAAGGCAAATACTTGAAAATGAAATTCGTTACTTCTCTCTCGCTATATTTTAAACACTATTTTTAGCATCTGTTCGCATCCTGATAACTTTCGATATTAACAATGATTTGTAATCAATAAAAATAGCAACATTTGCTCAATAAATTTCTTTTTAGGGTCCTTATTTCAATTCTCACGTTTGATATGCATATTTACCCGCATGTACATACACATCTCTCATTTCTTCATAACATCCATGTAGAAATATATGCATGCATGATCTAAATAATTATTTTTTTATATTAGTAACAAATTTCTAATAACATCAGAACACCCTTTCATCACAAATAATATAAAGCATGAGTATCTAAGATTTCTCGAATTGATTACTTTTTTTATATTTATATTGAAATATATTGTGTATCGACGACATCCATGAAACAACTCAATAGATTAGTCCTTGGTAATTCTACAATTATAACGCATAGATCCCTTTTGTATGAGACAGTTCAAATAAGGAGCAGCAGGATTCATAGATTATGATCCAAAATTGTTCTAGTAAAAATCTAATGCGCTCTTTCCAACTGTCGAATTGATGCCAGGTTACGCCCCATTCTGCAAACATATTTTCTTGTAAAATTTCACAAATTGCAAACAATCCACAGTATAAATAACTGCGGATAATTAACATTTATTGAAGACTTGTTTTGAGGCAAGGACATAAAAATAGTTGCCGGTTCTCAAAAGGTATTTTCCTAAAGAATCTGTGAATTTGAAAAAAGCGAAGTATTTGGATTTAATCTTATACTCAAAGTAACAAATTCAGAAGTAAAATTAAGCGATGGGGCAATAAGACCCAAATAAGGACACTTAGTATGATTATGGCATCATATCTGTGAAATTTCAAGATGAGGCATTTGAAACTCCAATGGACCCAATTACCATAATGAGAAATGCTTTAGGGAAATAAGAAGGAGGCTCAGGAGTTAAACTTTAACGTGAGAAGTATATGTAAAGTGTTAAATATTGGTAAAAGCATGCACTTGTGAAATGATCCAATAGAATAATCTCTTTGTCGTTGAATCAGTAATATACTTGGAACAATGTACAGGTTTTCAATAATCAATCCGCTTTTTTATTGTTTTCATCAGTTTTCTATTTATTTGCTGCTATTTTATTCGAATTCTTTTTCGTGAGGACTTTCTTTGCGAACCAATCCGCCAAATAATATGCGAAAATGCCAGGCAACAAAATCGCAAATACAGTAAATTGAATCCATTGTGCTTTGAATACTGCAAAGAGCTAACTCCAAACTGTAGAACCAATTTATTGCATTTTGCTTAATGCCTAATTCTTGTAATCATTTTCAAAATCAAAGAAATTGGAAATAGTTTTTTGCGCTGTTAACATACGTACTTTTCTCTTTCCATCTGACTCGATTTCTGTAGGCAGATATAAAAATGTGGGATACATTTTCACTCCGAAATATTTACAAATATCTTTCGATACTTAACTAATATATGAGTATAAACATACCAATTCACAAACCCAAGAACTATATTTGCTTAGCCTCTTTGTCTTTTGACTTCAGCGTACTCCTCAAAAATAGGAATTGTTTTTAGACAGTGTTGACACCATGGCACAAAAAATATGACAAACCAATCTTTTGTTTGTTTTGAGCAAGTTTCATACTCTGAAATCGAGCACGCAAATTATAAGGCGAAATTAGAGGAATTTATTTATTTTAGGAGAAAGGCTTCATTTTAAACTCTTTATTCATGAGAATCGTGAACATTGTGATGAGCATTGTGAACATTGTGAGCCGCAGTGTCTTCTTATCTATGATTATGATCAGTATGAATCCCCGACTGTTCGTGATTCGCAGCAACAATTGTGACGACACCGAAGATACATAGAGCATATATCAAAATATTGAGCTTGAATTAGAAATGGAGTACTTTGACGAGCATATCTTTGTTCTGATAGACGAGTAAATAATATCTGACAATTTATAACCCGTTTCTATAAATTTGAATAATCTCCACAAACAGCCAAATAATATTCGCATGATATCGCATGATATCGCATGATAGATATTATAATAATTGTTTAAAATATAATGACCGATAAAATCGAAGACTCCCTTGATAACCTATCCCTTGTCAAAAACAAAAGGATATCGCCCACTCCTAAGTAATAAAAAGATAAGCAATTTTACTATTCCCTCAAACAAAAATTCACAAATGCCTTAGCGAAATTACAATCTGCTTAGACACGATAAATTGTAACTGCTGTTTTATTTAGGCACTTCTCGAAATTAAGAGGATCATGGATAAAAATAGAGATCCTGAATACATACGTTTGTATTTAGCCTTAATGAAATCTCTGAAAGTTTAAGGAACAACCAGCAGTACCAAATAGCATGAAATACTTATATTTTCGCAAATGAGCTAAATATTTGGGACCCAACTTGCTGACCCAATTGATAGACCGCCTTCTCGAATTAAAACTGTCTTTAGGATTGTTTAGATGTTGCATCTCTATTTCGCAGATACTAGCAACACAGTCCAGCAAGCATGCGCGAGAGTTTTGATCGATCTCGGCAAAAATGTGCTATCCACAGAATAATCCCAAACCTCTGCGAGTAAAATATAAACTGATACAATCATAAACATTCTATTCACTCCATTGGCTTCAGTTTTGAAAAATGGCGTCGATAAAGCCTCGCAAGCAACTGCTTCAGTCTGCATAAACTAACTCGTTCAATACTGGAAAATAAACATAAAGAATCCCCAATACCGATAAATATTAGACAAGATCCATCCATAGCTCTTGGTAATTGCTCTCAAGCTGAACTGTGAATACCATGACTTCTTTATGGCATTATCAACTATTCTCGAAATGAAACAGCTTTAATTCTGTGGAGCAAAGCTCTACCAATTCATGAGCAAAATGCTTGGTGTAATCAATCGACTGCATCATTCCACATAGAACAATACAACAAACTTCAATTCCTATATGGTAAATATCTCTCATATCCATAGTGTAAGGTGAATGTCTGTTAGATTATATAAAAAGTCGGAATTTTAATTCAATCCAATTCCGAAATCAAAAAGAAATTAGACTAATTGGAGGTTGTATCAGCATTAGAGAAAGCAAGCCGTAATCGTATTATTCAAGTGCAAATGGCAGCACATCGGGCGATTAAAGCTTGGAATGGAGAACAAACTGGGCCCAGAGATGCGTCGAAAACGCCTCCGAAAAATAATCAGGGAAACTCGAGAGGGAGTTTCATGTCGTTGCAGAATGCAAGAAATGATCAAAAGAGAAAACGATCCAATTCGAAGTAATAAAAAATACAACTGCAAAAATAATTGAACTATATGAAATAAGATTTAAATGAAATGGTCAAAGGCGGATGGGGAGCGCATAAAAGGGCAAATAACTATGTAAAGAAAAACAGCGGAGTAGGGGGCGGAAATTGCAATAAAATGGACTCTGAACACTAAAACAACAAAGCAGGAAAATCCCACAAAGAATAAATCGAAGCCTTACGAAACTTTATCAAATAAAACTCAAAGACTCAAAACAAAGAAGATAAGTTCGTATTCTACGATGAAAGAAAAGAGAAAGCTCGAACAAATCTAAACAAAGAGCCAACAAAATAACAAAACTAACTAAGAAATAAGCATCCCAATATATAGAAATAAAGAACTGGAAATAAAGCTGTCAGAATATCTCCAAATTATGGGGATTAATCAGGAAATAATAATAGTGGCGAATAAGTTGATTTCAAATCAGAATAAAGTTAAGGAGATCAAGGTGCAATGCCTGTGAATTAATCTAAAATGCCAAGAAATCCCTATGCTGATAGTTAATCAGAGAAAGATAGTAAGAAGAACCATACAAAAATGCAAAATAACCACAGTTATAATCCCAATCCAACTTATACCACTCCCAATCCCAAAACTAATCAGGCCAAAAACGATATGAATAAAAACAATCTCAACAATAACCATAATCACGAAGATAAGTACAGCTAACTAAACATGTTTTCATAGATAAACTCAGATGTCAATTTAGATACCGAATAAATACGATAATTAGAGCAACGCGAAGAATAATTATTGGAATGGTAAAAGAAAAATTCAAAAAAAAAGATTGAAAAGAACAAAAAAATGTCGAATTTTATGAATGAGCCAGGAAACCCTGTTTCACAAAGGAAAAGTAAGGCAAAAATAACAAACAATGAGCAAACCCTAAACTAACAAAATAATCATTAGTAAGAATATAATTATCATAGATACACAAAAGCATGGAAAAACATGGGAAGTTTCAATTTAGATACTGAGTAAATACAATAATTAGGACAACGCGAAGGAGAATTATTGGAATGGTAGAAGAAAAAGAAAAATATTGGAGCTATCAATTTCAATAATGATGCGAACAGTCCGATTAATACGATTAGTTCGGTTAACAATAAAAAGAACAACTATGCCAACTCTAATAATAATAACAATGAAGCATACAGTTAGTCCAATAATTTGAACAGCCCCAATAATAATATAAGAAATGACTTTCCCAATCCTAAAAATGGCTCTCCAAATAGCAAAATTCATCTTAAAAATTTCTAAAAATCCTTTTCCGCAGATTAGATTTCAGATATCTCATCAAACATGGACCTAATTTTCAACAATAGCGATTATATGGTTTATGAAGATATCTCAATGACATATGAGAAATTCAATTCCTTAACTCCAATTCAACAGCATTCAGAACAGCCGCAATTGCCCAAACAATAAAAAATAAAATAATCAAATGTATCTTATAATTATTCCTAATCATCAAAATTCATACAGAGCCCAAATACTAATATGAAAAAAGTTGAGAATAGTCAGTTTACATTAAACCCTACAAATAACAACAATGCTATGAATGTAAATAGAAAATCGCAATTGAATAGCTTTGAGCAAAGACAAAACCATGATAGGTAATAGGCAATTTAGGAAATTTAATAAATCTCTGAACTTGTTGACTATCATGTTTCAGTTCGTCGACCTAATTAAAATTATTTCGATTAGGTTCCTGTGAGCAATCCGCAGAAATAGTAAAGAAATCCGAAGGCAATTGAATAAATGTATCGGAAGACTGTGAATCATTCTTCTGAGCTTGATTACAGACATAGCAAGAATCTCAAAGCTAACTCAAAAAACAAAAACAACAGTAATAATAATAAAAACAATAATAATAATAGGAACATTGAGTAAGCATACCAATAAATGATAAAAAACCCTCCTAAACTATACCACACTCCCGACCAAGCTCCAAACCTCGATGATTTCAGATCGGACCAGAATTCCGACACACCCCACAAAACCCAATAAATGCAGGACTAAAACATAACCGAACTCTGGGAGAATGTCCTAGACTATGCCAACAACTAAGAGTATAACTAAGCATATTCCTTGGTATTCGAAATGGAAGACCCGATCTACTTGCTACGTTTAATGCTGATCACACACGTTCCACTCAAGAAACTAACCCCCGCCAACACATGTCTCCTCTGGTAAAGATTCCTCTAAATATTCCAGCATCGCTTCATTGATCATTTGTTTGTAGAGTTATTCTCAACTGCAAATCGAATTAATGGGAATAAAGGACTCAAAAACTGTATATCATTAGAAGAAACGAATGACTTATTAGTAGAGCTCTATGAACTGAGTGGAAGAACTAAGGGTAAGCTTAGTTTTAACTCTGCAGTCTTGTATAACTAAATCTAATCGTCAATCAACGCCCATAAGAGTGTCTGATGATATTTGATGGTCCTATCTGATGGTCACTCGATTGATTGATTATCGTGATAAAATCATACCCAATCAGACAACCATATAGTTTACAATATCAATGTTAAGCTAATGACTGATTCACGATCATAAGCCGAAGATAAGATAATGAAGTAAACATATAAATATTTTTGTGTTCTATAATTTAGTTATCCTATATCATATTAGATATTCTTTCGTTGAGTCTATTGTAATTTCAAGGGGTTGGGGTTGGGGTTGGGGTTGGGGTTGGGGTTGGGTTGGGGTTGGGGTTGGGGTTGGGGTTGGGGTTGGGAAAAAGGGGTCTCTAACAACAGCTATTGGCGAGACAAAAGCGATAAGCTCGATAAGTCTATGGGATGGCAAGGAAACAAAAAGACTCGAAGCTATGTCAGAAGGATTATTCATGGCGTGTATCATGTTGCAGTGGCAATAGGAAAGTATGTAATAGGAAACTTTGAAGGAGGTTATGCTTAAATCAAAAGAGCAAAACAACAGTTTTGTTCGGGAGGCCAAATTAAGGAGATTCGCTCATAAAAAGTTTAATAATCAAAATAGTTGATTGATAACTGAACAATATCATAATCACATAAAATTGCATAGTATTGTATAATACTTCAGAAATATGAAACTTGTTATCTTAGCGCCCATGATAGTTGCTATAAGTTCGATAGAAGTTCGATAGAAGTTCGAATGCAAGATGGCGAGAACAATGCGATAAAACCTTTAGGAGTGAACGAGCCAGTTACTAACGTAAATACTTAAATCGGAAGTAAGTATCCTGGGCTGAACAATGTTAAAGATGACGAGAACAATATGATACAGCCGAGAGGGGGATGGTGATGGATCAAAAGCGAAAGCTACAACAACAATGGCAACAATAAGGACACAGCGAGAACTATTTGTTGTGAGCTCGCAGGTTTTGTTCTGATTGTCGCAGATGAAAATATTCTTAAAATAAAACGTTGAAATTCTCCATCGACAACAACTATGTCTTATCTTTTCGATTGCTAATATCATCTACCTTGTATTGAATGATGCTCATATGGCGAAGTCTATTAATTTCAATATAAATCGTAAAAATCATGTCAATTTTCGGAACTAATTTTCTATACTTTTAAGCATAGTCATTCAAGAATGAAGATCATCATCGCCTCATAATTGCAAATTAGTAGAATACTAACTCCCAATATTATTGGATAATCCATTGCTATTGGATTTGTGGATTTTTTTATAAAAATAACAATATACAAACTCTCAATAAATACAATGAGACTTTGCTTGAAGACTATTCGCAATTTCACAGCACAGAGCTAATTGCAGCCAACCCGCAATTTCCAATTTGCAAAGGACATTCCCGCCGATATGCCTCGAGAACACATGAATCTATTCCAGGCTGTCAATTCTGCAATTGATGTCTGCATGGCCACAGATAAGACGTATTCAGAATTATATTTAGAGCGAAGGCTTTTGGAGAGGATGTTAAATTCGGGGGAGTTTTTAGATGCACTCATGGTCTTCTTTAGAAGTATGGGGTCGATCGGGTATTCAACACTCCACTCTCTGAGCAAGGAATTGCAGGATTTGCAATTGGTCTAGCAGTTGCTGGACATACCGCCATTGCTGAGATTCAGTTCAGTGACTATATTTTCCCAGCATTCGACCAGATTGTCAATGAGGCCGCAAAGTATCGATTTAGATCTGGAGGACAATTCGATTGTGGGAAACTAACAATAAGGTCAACTTGGGGAGCTGTAGGCCATGGTGCATTATATCACTCGCAGTCTCCTTAGGCTTACTTCTCGCATACTCCAGGCCTCAAAGTTGTGATCCCAAGAGACCCCATCCAAGCAAAAGGACTTCTCTTAGCATCAATCCGAGATAACAACCCGGTTATTTTCTTCGAACCAAAAGCATTGTACCGTAACGCAGAGGATAAAGTCCCAACAGGAGACTATACTCTCGAACTTGAAAAAGCTGAAATAACAAAACAAGGCACAGACATAACTTTAATCGGATACGGAAACCTTATGAGAACTCTCGCGGAAACTGCAACACTCCTCTAAAAATAAGGAATATCCGCAGAAGTTATTGACCTCCAAACTATCTACCCATACGATTCAAAAACCATTATCAATTCCGTAAAGAAAACCGGAAGATGTCTTATTACTCATTAAGCTCCAATAACTTTGGGAGTTGCAGGATAAATAAGCGCAAAAGTTCAATAGGAATGTTTCCTACATTTAAAAGCACCAATTGCTCGGGTTTGCGGTTATGACACGCCATTTCCTTTGGTTCAGTAGCCTCTGTACTTGCCGACCCAATGGAAGATTTATGAAGCAGTTAAAAAGAGCATGGAATATTGATTGTGTGCAGTCATTATCGAACTATTATCATTAACATTAGCATGCTTTATATTCTATGTTGGATTAGATGATAATAAGAGGAATGATGTGTGTGTGATGAATAAATGAGAGATAAGTATCTGTATCAACAATATGATGCAACAATATGATGCAACAATATGCAACAATATGATGCAACAATATGGGGCAACAATATGATGCAACAATATGCAGCAATATGATGCAACAATAGACATAGTTAAATGATAGGATATATGCAAATATTCAAATGCTCAGACCTGGCTGGTTCTCATCAATAATCAAACCGACAGTTTCATCATCGCATCTTCTTCGAGCTCAATCGAGCTCACTCTGCCCCCGTATCTATTGTCTAAGTATTGATATTATAAGAGTTTCTCTTATAGTTAACTAATTTAACACAGACATCAGCAACACACATACATTTATAACACACATATATATATACGCATACATATAATCCTATCCCATCGCCATCACCCTTTATTTCTCACATTATAACCGTTATTCATAATTATCACATATACATACATACATTTCCATACCAAACACACAACAATGACAAACTACCAAACAATCCTCAAATAATTCCAAAAACAAGGCCTCTACTAAACAAACTAAGTAACCTTCAGTTAGATCAAACGATCCCTTGATGCCATAAACTCCTAAAATACGGGCAACTATTAATTCAACTACGAAATTGCACATTAAATTTGGAATGAGGCAGAGGAGAGGAATGCGGGGAAGCCTATTACTCTGAAGGATTATATTGAGACGATGTTGCAAGCTGAGGGAATTTTGAGAAATCAAGTGCAATAGACTCAATGTAATTTTGTTGTTATTTTAGAGGCTGTTCGATTGGAGGTTAATTAGGTTAAAAGGCAATCTCTGCTTAGTGATTTGTTCTCGTATTCGCAAGACCATCGGATATTGACTTCGCCATTTGGAATGACCCAACTGCGTGCATCCAAATAGCTAAACTAATCCAAAAACTATGGAAACCCCTAAAGCTTCAAACACTCTAAAAGCATCCTCTTCACCGATGTGCTCGACGAGAGAGAATAATCAACAGACTTAAAAGTTGTTCTTTTCATCTCGATCGCGTTAATGCTTTGTGAACTCCTGATAATGTTCCATAAACACCACTTCTTCAATATGTTGTGCATCGCATTGATCGTATCGATGTACGTGCTGAGCTACTTCTAGAAGAAGTATGTCCTCGCAATAATCTTGATGTTAGGAATCTCAGGGATCCTTGATATTGCTTGGCTTGCTTTCCATGCTGCAGTATTTATTATTTATTATGCTATTATAGAACTATTGGAACCCGTCTGGTTAATCGCAGCATTCTATGATGCAGGTTGGATTTTTGAGGCTGATTGTCTTTCTGATTTGTGTGTCAGTTGTTGGAAGATTGGTTGTAATTGGGCTACTGTTCAAGTATAAGTCTGCTCCTGAGACTTTGAAAAAGAAGGTTAACATATTTGGGGTTGTTTTCAATATGGATGCTAACCCTGATCCGTTTAATTTGTTCATGAAGATCCTGAAACCTCAGTCGGATAAGCTAAATCCATTTTAAGATCATGAAATAGAGCACTCGCATTGATTGTCTAATTTGATATTTATGTAATATTTGCGATGACTGATGCTACAGTTTATATGGGACAATTTATATGGGCAGTTCAAACGTATAGTTCATATGCACAGTTCATATGCACAGTTCATACAATATATACAATACTTACAGTCGATCTTTTCAGTCGATACTTACAATTGATACAATAAAGTATATATAATGCATACTTTGTATATAATCTAATAAACAAGATTGAATAGCAAAGAACAGCTTAGTCCGTGTGGCTCAATGGTAGAGCATTAGACTTCTAATCTAAGGGTTGTGGGTTCGAGTCCCATCTCGGATGCTTTTTACTAATTCCAATTCCCAATATATACTCAGCATTATCACAAAAATACACATATACACACATATACACACATATACACACATACCCCCATATATTAATATTATTTAATGAGATAATATTGATATATAATATTAACCATCGAATTAGACAATGGGTGCTCACAAGACATTGCTGATGAAGAAGAGATTGGCCAAAGCAGGGAGACAAAATAGACCTCTTCCCAACTGGTTCAGGTACAAAACCGACAATAAAATCCGATACAACGCCAAGAGAAGACATTGGAGAAAAACTAAACTCAAAGTCTATTGATTATCTTCAATATTTAAATTCTTACATTCTTACATACACATCCCCTTATTTGTTAGCATGTGCTCACAGGTTAGCGGATCTGTTGCGGGCTCTCATTTCTGCCATTTATGTTATTTTGTGTCAATTTTTGTGCATTATGATTATTTTTCATGAAAAAGCAGCGGTATGAGATTGAGCATAGTTTAAGGAGAGTTTGAACACTCGAGTTCATGAATATTGTTCTGATATTAATATGAGCTAATGAAGAGAATTATCAGGAACAAAGGGATATAGAATAGGAGGTATTAAGATATAATGAGATTTGTAAATCGTAATAGAAATTGAACTCGCTAAATCCAATAAATGAGTCTATCATATAATGATGCCCCTAAATCAAATGAATCCAATACATCGAATAAATTAATGCAATGCCAACCATATAATCCAACAAGAAAACTCATGAAAGAGTAGTTCTCTGAGACCGTGTACACCTTACAAACCTGACCTCTTAAAATTATAAATCCTAACATTTTCTCCTCAACATATCCTCCTTGCAATTTTCAACATCCACTTTGATCTTTCTACTCGGAGTCTTCATCGCCCGAGTATCTCTATACCTGACCTCTTAATTCACGCAACCTTTCCCAATAAAGACCTCTTAATACGACTCCTAACTATACTAGCCATCACCTTATGCAAATAATAATTATTGAGATTATCTCTTTCTTTGAACGATGCGAGCGGATTTCGAATTGATAACCGGCCTGAATACTAACTCTTTGTTCGTTTCCTGTAATTGCTGGCTATGAGATTGTTTGTTTTTAGTAGAATTAGCAGTGTAGAGTCTTTAATGAAACTATTTTACTTCGCGATTTATCATCATAGCTGAACTACGCTTGTTTATTTCAGGGATAAACTCATTACTGATGGGCTTTATCGTCGGATTTTGTTTAGTTTCGGGTATTTTAGGGGTTGTCGATGATCTTTGATGTGGCTTATTGTTGGTTTTTGGCTGAAGGGTCACTTATTGCATTCTTTTGGTATTTACTTATTTTGCAATTGCTTATTTCTTTGATTTTAATGTTTAGTCATAAACTTTCATCCTCTCGAGAAACTTGCAGTTTTAGTAGTTATTCACTTCAGCCAGAAACAAACTCTAAAACTATAAAGTAAATAAGTACATAAGAATTCAATGCAGGTTAAAATTTGGGCCGATATTTTTACTACAATATTTTGCGTTTTTAGTTTTTATCCTAAATTAGTTTCTAGACTCTTTCGAAGAATATTTCATCATTATTGTGTCCGGGTTTCACATCATTTATCGAAGGTATTGCCTTAACATCTTTCATTTGCTCTTATATTATTTTCTCACGCATTTATTAGATTTTTAGTTATGTTTTTTTGCCAGCTTTCATGAGTCGTTCCTATACTTTCTCTTCGCGTCTTTTAGTTGCTACTTTGGACTGAAGAATATACTATAATGGATACTTTATTTATTGTGATTAGTTGTTCGATTTGATTTTTCAAAATGAATTACTTTTTGTTGGAATGCATTAATCTTCCTAAAAGGCATTACAACTATTGTTTGTTAAGTGAAGTTTTAGTCAATGGCTTTATAGGTTAGTTCGGATTGCAATTGGTAGTCCTATTCGCGATATGTGAATCATTTTATTTATTCTATTTGAGTTGAGTTGATAGAAGTTGGCTATATACATTTGCCCTTTGTTCAGGAGTCGGAATATTTCGCATGTTTAGACTTCTTAACGTCAATATTTAAAATATAAATGCATATGCATAAAACACTGTATCATACATCCTAAATAATATGATAATAATTGTAATACTGTAATAGAGAGCAGTTCCAGTCTTAAGCAATCTCATTTATAAGATAGAAACATCAAAATCAATACTATAAGTACTCTAGATACTACAAATAATATAAATTAATGTATTATTCAATCGATTCATCACAACTGCATCGATTGACGATCAAAACCTAAATTATTGCTCGTAATGATCAGACATCAGCATCTTGTACTCTTTCAGGTTCTTGCTAGGCTAGAGCTCAAACTCAGGGTTTACCTATTTCTAGGAAGCTTCCTACCCAGAGAGTTACTTCTCATTCTCTAGTGTTTACTAGGGTATTAAGGGGTCATACTCAGTTATGCTATGGTTCTATAGATCGGACTTCACGTAGAGGGGGTCCGCGGAGAGATAAAACTCGTTACGGAGGTTTTTGAGTATTTTATAAAAAGAAGTGAATTTTTTTTACATTTTTTGGTGATGACTCCTGCATTGTTCTGCTTCCCTGGTGCCTATGAAATCGGCCATGGATTTAAATATCTTGTCCATTCTTCTTAGTTTCTTCAGGACGAAGTGATTGCTATGTATTTCCAAGAACCAGTGATATCTCTTGTTCTCCTCATGGACCCAGTGCCCCCTATTTTTGGAATTATTGAGATCTTTGCCTTATTGTTTTGATTTACTGGATTTAAGGCCCTTTGGCCGTCCCTTCTTCCGACTCCTATCAACCGCATCATTGTTCTATAAAGGGTCATCGTCATGCCCATTAAAATCAATTCCAATGAAATCATGATTAAAGCGGTCGTCATCCAGCTATTTGATGATATCGCTATGCTCGTCATTTTAGTGATTATCCATGGTTGTAAAGCCCTTAAATTAGATTAAATAAACTAAATCCAAACATTATCAGCTATATTGTACAAACTTCCACAATCTCCCACTTTATGACAACTTTCTACTCTTAAACATCATCATCATCATCATCATCATCATCATCATCATCATCATCATTCTATTTCTCGTCTCAAACCACCCTTCATCTTCTCGTCAATTGCGAACAGTCGAGAATATTTGATTTGGTTTCGACTCTTAAAAATTAGTGAACACAGATTTATCACGAATGGGATCAAACAGAATATCCCCCAGATATAGCTGATAGTCATATAGTGCATGTTTAGCAGAATATAGTAACTATAGCAGATCACTCCCACAATTTCAAATAATATTTCTATGAACATACACATGCTATGTACGCAACGATAGTGCTTATTTTGTGAATGGGAGGCCGAAAACTGTGAATAGGATCATTATCCCGAACATAGCTTCACTTAGGATCAAAAATATGTTTGTGTAAGTAATGGCGTTGGATGTGCCTTCGGGTTGGACATTCGCTTTTGCGATATTCTCGAACTGCATTACCAAATATTGTACCTTAGTGAAGAAGATGAATGAAACGAGCAGAATGTTGAGGAGTAGTGCTGTGAAGTGTAGTTTTAGTAAATTTTTCATTGTTTTTTAAATATGATAATAGTGTATATATATATGGATTTTGGAGTAATAGTGTATTTGTGGATTTTGGCTTAGATTTTGGTACGAATGTTGGCTTAGATTGGAGGCAGATTCCGTCAATTTAGATTAATTTAGATTGATTTAGATTGATTTAGATTAATTTAGATGAGGCATGAAATACCATTAATTATATTATTGGATCAATGATGAATTTTGGGTTTCCCAAGTTCTGCTAAAATGTCCATTTTTAGCTTCCCAATATCAATATTTAATTTCTTCTTCTCTTTCATAGGCTCAAGAGTTTTTCTTTATCTGGATTTTTCTCGTGATTTCTCTCTTTCTGCTTGTAATAGCTGTAGCTTACTGCTTGAATAACTAGAATCAGTCGACAGTTTCTTGAATGAATTTTTCTATCTGATGGTTTTTATGTCATGCAAATTGCTCAAACTTTTATTCTTTTTTTGGTTTCCTTCACTAATTGCGAAACTTTGTTTTGTATTCATTACAGGTTGTAATTTATTTGAATTTATTGTATCGATTTGATTCTTCTTTTCGTTGTAGTTCCTACGAATATTTTCACTGACAAACATATTTACATTTAGCTTTTATTTTTTGATTAAATCTCCCAATGAGTTTGTTGTCAGAGTTTCAGGAAATATAACTGTATTTTCCTTAAAAAGAAATGGCGTAATAACCCACATCTTCCCTTCTTCATCAATTTTCGATTTATTCACAATCTGCTAAATTTGTCGATCAGTGAACACCATATCACAAATCATTTTATACTTACTAAACTACAGTTACTGCTCTCGAACAGTATTCAAAAGATCTTACTTTTAAATTTCAAACTATTTCCTTAGATCTTTGTTTTATGAGCAGCTTTGGATGTATTTATTTTTGAGCTAATTGAATTTTTATCGGAGGAGATCGACTTCTTCATTTAGGGATTTATAGTGGGTTTAGAGATTTAATAGTTCTGATTATCTTCGTTATTTGTCTAAGAGATACTGTTGTTATCTCCATTGTTGTTGTTTTAGTTTGTCTTTGAGAAGGGTTATTTTTTAGATTTATGAGCCTTCCTCTTATTCGAGTTCTTATTTTTTAAGGAGTTATTCGAGCATTTGTAGTTTCTTTGTAAGGATTTGTCTTTATTATTCGACTTCTTCGCGATGCTTCTTTTCTTCTTACTTCTTTTATTAGGTTAATTAGGAATTGATGAACACATGGCTTTTTGTTATTGCTTAATTTGTAACTGTATTTTCATTGTTTTTATGTTAGTTTTGGTTATTGAGATCTGCAGCTTCATTTCCACTTTATATTGTAAGCTGTTTAATGCTATTCACATTTGCATCTGTATTCGCTATTTAATATTATTTGGTGATATGCCCAGAAACCGTCAGTATATTCGGATCAAGCTCAGCCAACAATAACTTCAGTCTCTTAATCTCTTCAGCATACTGTCGAAGAAGAGTATCTTTCGGATCTTCATTAATAATTGGCTTATTTTTAATAAACTTCGTCCGACTAGCATAACGAAGAGTGCTTAATGTCTACTCGAATGACAGCTACGATGGCGAGATTGTTGCAACCATGACAGTCTTGGTATTACCGCCTAAAGAATCTTGGAGTAATCGAGTTAGTTTGGAATCACGATATGGTATATGTTGTGATTTACCATCGACTAGGGAGGATATGACATTGCCTAATGCGCTTAATGATAGGTTAATCCTAGTTGTTTATTTGAAGCCTTATCCTGTCATTTTCAATTTGCTTTGTCTTTAGGAACCCGCTAAATCAACAAGATTAAGTTTGCTAGCTTTGAAGATCTGATTACCACCCTAAGTTTCTTCACTTGACTATATGTACAATGTGAATATGCAATGCGAACGTGAAGAGTTCTTATTCAAGGAAGTCTAACGTATCGCCCGATTCTTCGAACCCAATGCAAACATCTTGTTCATATCGTCAACACTCTTTACAATATGCAGTTTTTGGTCTTTAATGAATGTGCCTTTGTTTGCCCCTTACTTTACTTCTAGTTTGGTTTTTGTTTTCTTTTCGAAGAGATCGTAAACTTCTTCATTGTAGATTTCAATGTAGCTGCATTGTGTTAAATGTTGTTTTTCTTTATCTGCCAGAGTTCGAGTGACAACGTGATTGAAAGTCCGTGGGATGATTCCTTTGTTTTATTCGCCTTTGGCACCTGTCATTGTATGTGTTTTCCCACATCCTGTTTGTCCGTATGCAAAGATAGTGCCGTTGTATCCTTCCAAGACATTTTCCACAAGCAAAAATGCACTTTGTTCATAGACTTAATTCTGTGTGGATTCACTACCAAAAATGTGATCGAATGTAAATACTCTGAGTTGTTCGGCAATTGCTTTAGATTTTGAGATTGTAATTTGATGTTTTTATTGGTTGATTTGGACTATGTTCGTTGAGGGGTCTTCATTTGGATGGAAGGGCCTGCATCGGATCATTACTTTCACGTTTTATGCCATATTTCTTATTTTTGTTATTTTTACTATAATTAATAATATTGATTGCATTTGATAATGTAAAATTTCATTGTTATTGATCATTGTCAGTGTCATTGTCATTTCACATTGGTCGTTTTATGAATATGTGGGGAATCAGCTCAATATATAGATATACACATATATGTATTCGCGTCTATAAGTCGATAATGAGATATCAATAATAATAATATCTACATAATCTTTTATTGCTCATAATACTCGACTATGCTGTAATAACTATAAGTTATAGTTTGTCGTGTTTGTAGAGCGTAGGATATCATAGTCTATATCGCGTACAGTATAGATAAATTCCCTTTTTATTTCATTTGAAAAGATCATGGAATTTTCCCATGCATCTAAATAATCTACCATACTCCTTCTATTAATTAAAATCCAATCCAATTCAATTCAATTAAATTAAATGCAATTAGGGGTTGGGGTTGGGGTTGGGGTTGGGTTGGGGTTGGGGTTGGGGTTGGGGTTGGGGTTGGGACATAATCAATCTGTCTATTTTTTCATTTCAATATCCCCCTCCACATGTGCGCCATGCATATCTTTCTCATCGACTTGCTCATTGTAATCCTTATACTTCTCTAAATTCTACACTCGCTTCCTAAGGTGCGTATAACATAAATAAGAAACCGTAATAACCAATAGAGTCGCCAACATCCCAATCATCACATACAGTTTAAGTGGCCTTTCACTCTAATTAATACCACAGGCGTGGTTAACATCCTCGACCATGAAATTTTTAGCCCATTTCTTAAACTGCCCAAATTAGCATTGCAATTAGTAATCACATATCGGTATCTTCATCTGCACACCATTATACCTAACTTTTATATAGTACTATTATTTTTATGATTTCTGCCAGAGTTCGATTATGATATTTGCAGTAAATGTAGGATAGGTGTAAACACAGGTTTCCTCATTGTTCACTCCATAAATATAATGATTTATAATGCATTATAGGTTTGTCATATTTAATGCAGCGAGAACCATTGCAACAGTTGTATCATGTGCACTGTAGATTATGATCGATGGTGCTGACTAATTTTTGTTTATTTTGTTCTATAAATTGATAACTGTTTGTTTGATGTAGTTTGTGCTTACTGTTCGTCTTTGTTTTTCAGTGGAGAATAATTTTCTGTACATTTCGTAGACATTGATGAATTAGAATGTTTGTTTATGTTCGGGTTATTCGAAAATTGAGAGATATTTGGCATTGATATATTTGAGGCAGATATAGTTATCAACATATCTGTACACTTATTCGAATATTAGAGGTGTTTTGAGTATTGATTGTAGTGCTGAGATTGCGGAGAGGCATTTAGGGTTATTGACAATTTTGTTGTGTTGGGAAGTGGATAGATTCTATTGTCCCCAATACTATTGGTTGGGACAGGAGATCTATGAATATTTTGTGAGGAAATCTCCTTAGTTGTAAGGATTGGCCTGCTAACGATCGATGTGGATTGGAGTAGGATGGAATGCTGGCCCTGACTTGAAAACTTGCCATGCTGAACTCATCTGCTATTTCTCAATAGGCCATGCTGGCAAAGAATGCTGATAATCAGCAGGCTCAAGTTCCAACACAGGCAATTTCTCAAACAGCCCAAACAAATGAGATTGAGCACTTTCGATTGTTCTGTTGACATCTGTGCTCTTCACATAAATCTGTGATTGGTTATAACGATCAATGAAGGACGTTCCTTCGAATAGTAAACTCCAATACTCATTATATATTATTTTGCCTAACTAATAGTGCATGTTTTTGCCCTGAGTAGTTAACTCGCCGGCTGAGTGGTATTTTGTTGCAATATCCGAGTAGTCTGCGGATTGGGAGAAAATGGGATAGCGAGCGCCGTGTCTAAAGGTTTATTGAATCATGAGAAGCTTGTCTGAGAAGACTTTTTGTTGCAATAAGAGGAGTGATAAGAGGAATGTGTATATGGAAAGAGAGGAATTCATGGAGGATTGTTTTATATTTATGTGTTTTTAAATGGAGTATGAGTGTAAATATAATGGGAATATAATGTGAGTATTATAGGAATATAAGTGGTAATAGGAATGATATGTGAGTTTTTATCAGAGCATAATGGGAATATGAGTGACAATGAATAACCTAAATATTTCTAAAACCATAATCTAATAAAGCATATTCCAATCAGATACTAGAAACTAACATAATGATATCAAGGACGTATTGAAACTAATCAAAGAGCTTTAGCTTTGGGCAACAACGGAATCCTTCTTTTTTCTCCTCCTCCTTAATTACTGTTCATTGACTGCAATATCTCTCGAACAGTTGTGACACTCCTCCCCTGCCTCTTCAATTTAAACTCCTTTCTCTTACATATAACATTCTCATTGTTATGTGTGCATCCACTGTTAAAATTGGCATTATTATTGCCATTATTCCCAGAAAGTGGCACAAATATCTTATTATAAGTTTCTTCCTTATTCTCTAACTCCAGTCTATACCATTTGATCTCCTAAGCCATAACTTAACACTCTTTATTCTTCCTCTATACTTTAACTTTAAGCATTTAGATTTAATTAAGATCCTAGATTCGACTAACCCGATTCTCTACAGTTCCTTTAATCTCCTCGATTGCAGATAAGTACAACAATCTCTAGCTTTATCTAGTTTATTCAAGTTTATTGATTGCGTGAAGATGGAGGTTGATTGTTGATAAATTCTCGATATTGATATTGTTTATTTTCATTAGGTATTCTTATTGTAATAGTTTTTGTTATTTTTGATGTTTTTGTGAGAGTTACTAAAGTTTGTTTGTATAATTTTTATGGGTTTGTTCGATTTAGGCTATTTTGTTGTTGATTTCTTATTTATATTTGCAGATTTACTATTGTTGGTTGGCGATCACTGTCGAAAGTTAGTTTGTCTTGCATTTATGAGTGAATATCTAAGTACAGAGCTTATTTTGTAGGACTTTATATTATTAGATTTTTATTGTATGCAAGGATATTTATTTTGTGAGCTGACTCTTTGTGAATGTGAGTTCCGATGAATGTTCGCTTATAAGTCTTTATGAGAAGGCTGTATGGGTAGCTTATAAGTTACTTATCGATTTTTTATGAGAATACTCCAAAAGCTATATTTATTGGTTCTTAGTTGCGAGTAGATTCTCATATTTAGTCTAGTTTTCTTTAATGACATTGGATAAATTTGCATAATTGTCAGCTTTGAGCTATTTTATAGTTGTCTCATAGTGATCAATAAGCCGCTACTTTTCGATGCTAATTTATTTTTAATGTGAAAGAGTCAGTTACTTAATCTGAGTAGCATAGATATTGGTCATGTCATCATACTTTTTGAGCCAGTTATAATTCTATTGCTCACGATGATTCTTCTCTTTGTTGTAGAGTTCTTGATATTTGCGGATTTATTTCTGGAGATGGATTTCATAGAGGGCCTTTTCATTTGATTTGTCTTCGTTTAGTTTTTTTAGTTCGAATTAGTAGTCGGCTTTTTGGATTTGGAGTTGTTTCTGTAGGGATTGGAGGGTGGTTGTGCAGGTTTGGCAGGGGGGTTGGGGTGGGGTTTGATTCATTGGTTGAGCTGAGTTATGAAACTAAATAGTCGTTATTGATATATTAAAGGATTATTAAACGATTATATTATTATAGTGTTACCAGTTTATAGTGTTAAACGATTAAACGATTAAACGATTATATCACTATAATGCAGAATCAGACATTAAATAATTCATAAAGACAAATCCCATTCTTTTATATAAATCAAACAATAATAATAATAAGAACAATCTTTTAGAGATACAGACATACCAACAACAATGAGACTGATAGCCCATAATCTACTAATGTGCAATGTATCGAATTGCAAAGAAAACAACTACCCCCTTAAAATATAAGTATAGAAATCAGTGTTTCAAGAAAGCCCATTTTCAACCTAGAAAGTTCTATCAATAGTCAAGAAACTCGATTGGGAAGCTTTGCATAAAACTGTGACTTCGATGGGAGAATATAATTTCCCATAAAAAGCAGATGAAAGCTTAAAAGATATCGAATTCCAGAAGCAATTGCATAGAATTGTGTTTAATGTACTTTTATCGATATTAAACAGACTCACATTTTGAGTGCGAAACTTATATGCGAAGGGTGTCTCAAGGAGTATCCTATTGTCAATGGAATCCCGAATATGATATTGAACTAGTCGGAAATATGAAGAATACTATTTGTATCGAGTAATTTAATATTGGAATGAGAGGGGTTATATGATATATGTATATGGGTTTGGTCCATATTTGTATGCACATTATCGATACTAAAACTATCAAGGGGTTGGGGTTGGGGTTGGGGTTGGGGTTGGGGTTGGGGTTGGGGTTGGGGTTGGGGTTGGGGTTGGGTTGGGAGA
>NW_028282427.1:0-13376 GCF_059751285.1 Brachycentrus maculatus | reverse complement strand
TGCTTCTTTTTCCAACTACATTCGCCTCATAAATTTGTTTAACCGTTCTTTCTTCACTCATACGCTCCACATGTCCAAACCATCTCAACACACCTTTCTTAATTTTATCGATAATGCTTATCTCAGCCTTACATTCTTTCCTTATTTCATCATTCGAACATCTATCAAACATCATTTTGCCACACATTCGTCTGAGGGATCGCATTTCGACTGCATTCAGTCTGCTTTCATCCTTCTTTTGCCAACTCCATGCTTCGCTTCCATACATAAGGGTTGGAACCAGAACTCCATTGTGTACTGCCAGTTTAGCTTCCGCTGATAGTACAAATTATGTTTAAGAAATAATAATTTTTCAAGGTTTGCTAATCACTTAATAGACCAATGACTTAATAACCACTAAATTAGCAATCACAATGTAGAAATCCTAAAAATGATCAATACTAAAAGTTTTCAACATCAAAAAGAAATCCACAAAAAAATCATAATTAATAATATAAGACTAAAACCTCCCTCCTATGTTTCCACTGATAAAGAATAAGAAACAGCTTCAACCCCCTCTTCATCTTTCAATGCCCCAAAGGCATAACACTCAAAATTAAGCTAAGTTTAGAATAGAGGTACCTATTTTACCAATTAAAAGTTAAATAAGAATATGCTATCAAAAAAATATTATTGTGGACATGTTTTCCTATAAAATACTTCAAGCAATGGTTTGATTTGTTGATTCTAAAATCTATAGAATTCCCAATGCACAAATTACCATCTTCCTTTGTGACATAGTCAGCTTTTTCTTCTTCATACCTCTTGATGAATATTGGCTTAGATGCCTTTCCTATAAGAACAGAATATAATTTATTAGATATGAGAACATTCACCATTTTTCTATTTAGTGTAAATCAATCAAAACAATAGAGTGCTCTATGTGTTATTTAAAAATTATGAAAATAGAAAAGAGAAAGAAAAGTAAGGCTATCGTTAGGTAAGGGTAGAATTAATAGATATTATATATACGTGTATATATATATATATATATATATAAATATATATATATATATATATTTATATATATATATTTATATATATATTTATATATATATATATATATATATATATATATATATATATATATATATATATATATATATATATATATATATATATATATATATATATATATATATATATATATATATATATATATATATATATATATATATATATATATATATATATATATATATATATATATATATATATATATATATATATATATATATATATATATATATATATATATATATATATATATATATATATATATATATATATATATATATATATATATATATATATATATATATATATATATATATATATATATATATATATATATATATATATATATATTATCTTAGGAATCCCTTATTATAATAGATATTATTATAAGGGATTCCAAGGTGTTTTTTACATGTGAAGATAATGTATAATAAATAAATAAGAGATAACATTGAATAAGTGTAATAAGTGTATATAGGTGCAGAAAAAAGTCAACAGCAGCTTTATAAGACTTGTCATAACCAAACTAATCTACCTAGAAATCTGATCATGTCAAAAATGTACAGAGCATATTCGACTTGTAATGTATGAAAGATGAAGAAGCTGGAGACAGACATTAGCACCGAGGTTGCTATTCCTTCTCAACACCAGTAAAGATTCGAATACTGTTTTTTTTTTATATTGTTAACAAAAATATGAACCATTACTTTGGAGATGTCCCCACGCATCTTTATATTTCTGAAATAAGTGGGGGTTTTTATGATTTTAAAAAAAAATTGGGTCCATTCAAATTCGCATTTTTTCGTGTATTTTTTACTGTATTTATATTGAGATGGCTGTAAATACGTTTTTACTACTTACAATTTAAGAATAAAAAATATTTGAACGTTTTCCGGACAAATATACATGTATAGGTTCACGGATACAAACAAAAAACTTCATGGATTAAAATATAAATAAATCGATGATATCTGTTATAAAATATTAACATCACATTGACTGCTCGTTTCTATTTCAAGTTCATCATTATTTGCCTTCAAGTCTCCAATTATTAAGATAACGATAACTGATATTCAGGTGATGTATGTATTCATAGTTTAAAAGGATATTGATTATAAACCGAAAATGTGATAAGTATCTCGAACCTCAATGCAATCCATTTAGTAATTGAAAGCAAATTTTAATATCCATGCTAATTATTCGTGTGATAAAATGGCAAATTGATTGTATGTTGGGTTGACAGAAAATTGTATCCATCTATTTATCCGTCTCGGTTTTAGAATGTACGTGGATGAATTTTCTTTTAGTTCCAGTAATAAAACATAACCCGCAAATTTAGTTTTCCGGTAATAAATGTATGTAACTTGATGTTAGTACGAGTGGAAATTAAATTGAAAATTATAGCGCAAAGCTGCACTTACCTTCGGAATATGCCAAGTGCATTCGATTCGCGCCCACTTTTTGTTCATCAGACATAAAGCTCCATTCCAAGTCCGTAAAAAAGTCGCTAACGTTAATTGGCATTTTTCAATGTTTATCTAATTTCAACCAACAAACCCAAACAAAACAAAATTCGTCTTAACAGCTCTTCCCTCTTCAAGGATCAATTAAGAGTCCCGCCAAAAACGAAATAAAAAATATATATTACCAACGTTAAAAAAAAAAGTTATTTGGGAAAGTGTGAATATATCCACGACTGCGTAAAGTACCTACTCAATTTCAATTGAAGCAACCTTCTTTGCATGCAAAAGTGCAAAATGCGTACTACCGTCAGATTTCGCAACGCTGCGTGCGGTGAGGCGTGGGTCTTGGAGATCTTACTTTACATACGCTCTTTGCAGTGATGGGATTCAAAATTTTCAAGAACCGGTTCGCCCTTTAAGTACTACCCCTACCCCCCCCCTATAAAAAATAGTTATAACATTTATTCATTTATTTATTTTTTATTCTGCACATAAACATAATATTCAATAACAACTGATAATGCTCCAAATACGTATATTTATCTTTCACGATTTTCTTTTTAGAAAGTGCAATACCTTTTATTTTCATCTTTCCAATATTTTTTTCTCTTCGTGAGGTTCAAATATTTTTACAACGTGGCGACCAAGTAAACCAAGTGCAAGTTCAATGCTCTGATACATGATCTCAATGGGAATATTGTGTGACAACAAATGGTTAAGGACCGGTTCGGCGAACTCTAAAAATTTTAGGCACTGGTTCTAGCGAACCGGTGCGAACCGGATGAACCCACCACTGGCTCCTTGTATAATATTTTCTATAATACATATGTAATTAACAACATCTGATTATTCGGGATTACTATTCGGACATAGAGAAGGGGTTTGATCGATAATTTCGGAGGGAAATCATCCTGACGGCTACGTTCTGGAGAGATAAGGGGGGGGGAAATCGCCATTGATCGTTCTCGCGGGCGGCGAATACGAATTCCGGGAACTCGATTATCCGCGGAAAAGGAAGCCGCGTGTACCGTGTTACCCCGCTATGTAATATTAATATCGCGCTTGTTAAGTTCTAATCTGAATAAAATTTATCTTTGTTTATTTGAGCCCGGAGGAAGTATGCATCGAATTAAATACAATTACAATCAAGATAAAGGTAAAAGGGGGAAGGATAATTAAAACTTGAATGTTTCATGTACCTGGTTTAATCGATTAAGTAGACATATTATTAAAATGACTTACCCTAGATTACAACACTTAGAAAATAGCTTATACTAAACGAAAGGTCCTCAACACAGTCCAAAGTTCACTTTCCTAGCTCATGTCTTGTTCACAGATTCACTTAACGAAACACCGTAACGAAGATTGAGATTGTTCCACAGTTATGAGCCATGAACGGCTCCGGGGTTGTGGAATCCCGTTGGGCGTGACGGCCACAGGTTGTAGGCTGGGCGGTCTTCGAGGGGCAGGAATCTGGTGTTCCTGGAGGGGCAGGAATCTAGTGTTCCTGGGTGGACGGCGGACGTCCTAGATGAGCAGTTCCTTCGCTGTTGGAAGGAATCTGGCGTTCCTCGATGTGAAGGATGAGGGATGAGGCATCTTCGCGGCTGGAAGATGGCCTTGTAGCGCTGGCTACATCGTGTCTTGGAGAAATGAACACTTTTCACTTCACACGATTTCTCCTCGCGGCTGAGCACTTAGCTGATGAAGTGCCGAGTTTGGGCTCGGGTCGAGCGCAACGGCGTGCGCGTTCGACCTGCGCGGTCGGGGATTTTTCGTCGACTGGCGTGAGGCGTCTTCAGCTCGCGTCCTACCCCTACTGTTGCTAGAGCAAGAGGGTCGTATTACCCCTCTCGCTTACTCCTTACCCTAGTTAACTTAAGAATAATCTTATCGTAGCTTACTTACTATAAGCTTAAACCCATATCTGCTCCCTAGGTGGAGCATATGGTATCCACAACTACTAGTTAATAGTAACCGAGTTATAGACTTACAAATAATTAAAAGTTAACAACTAATTATAATATGACTTATTATTAACTAACTGATTATAATAATTAGATTAACTTATAATTATTACATAAAATAATGAATTAATAGAGACTCCTTTCAGAGTAGTGGTTGACGCGTCTGTCAACCACTCGAAGTTCAGGTTCGATTCCTGACAAGGTTGATTTTAATGTAAAGTTTAATTTTCAATTTTAATTGCTATTTCAAGTTTCCTTAATGGAACTTAGAGCGTGATGTATATATATATATAATTTTTTTTACTATTATTTATTCATCCATATGTATTGCCAGTACATACGGGAGTGCCTTATGGACGCGTACAAGGAAAGATGGCGGAAATTAGACAAGGTAGTGTGGCGTTCTATCCTCTCTCTGCCTTCCACTCCCGAGAGGCGGCACGAGGGTAGTTACAAAGGGCGGCTTAATATTTATGATCGTAGCCTTGGGTCCGTGGGTCGGCCCGTTTTTAACGACCCTAGACGCGGACGACGAAATGTATTATTGCTAAATTGCCGGTCTTACCCATCGTAAACATTGATGGTCTGTTATCATTGTTCCGAAGCAAAATTCTTTTATAATTCGAAATAGTAAAATATATTTTTCTAAAGAAAGGTTAGGCTTTGAAGAAACCCGCCGTCGTTTTATTATTTTTTTTTTTTTGTCTGATAACGAACAAATGATCTATCTGCGCGCCTAGAAGTGAAAATTTTAATAGGAAGAAAAACGATTTTTAATGTAATATTTTAAACACCCAGATTATGCAATATATCATAATCTTTGGTGGCGAGCTTCCAGTACTTATATAACATATACAGTACGTATTCATAATCTTTGGTAACCACCCAATTTAGTACCTACCTATATTTAAAATCTTTGAATCCATGCTGGAGTGAAATTACTAATTTTGTCTATGGACAAATCTACGGACTTGGTTTGAAGTTTGAATGATTTGAATTTGTTTCGTTTTGTGTCTTTTTGTCCGTTTGATACTGCTCAGTATATAAATTAGTTAGTCATTGCTGCTCAGGTTAAGCGGTTCTAAGTAATAAAAAATACAATGATAAAGCAACGACAAAGGCAGGCTCTTATTGAGGAGAATAAAATGTTGCTTAATAAATTGCAATTTGTCCAAGAACAAATTAATCAGGCTGAGGAAAATTTAAGGTCTGGCGGGGATCTTCACTATGACAGGTCTGATTGAATATTACCATTATTGCATCAAGTTGTTGCTTATTACCATTATTGCATGGAGTTTTTTCTATAAAATAAACTAATTTACATTACGGCATATTACAATAAATTATTTACAGTTGTTTTATCAGCTCACTGCATTGTTTCAGCGGTCTCGCCAGCGCTGACTCGGTGATGACAGGAACTGCGTTTGGGGAGCTCGAAGAAGAAAGTATCGAAATGCTGGGAAAGTGTACTCATGCTGGTGAAGAAATCTTAAGAATATCCGTACTTCATTATTCAAGATCCCAAGTGTCTCCACAAGAAGGGTAATTAAGCATTATTGTTTGTTTATTACAATTACACCGGTATTTTTTTTTAATGTCCTCGACTAAATGTTAACAGAACATTTTTAATTTATTATTAGATTAAAACCAATATTTTTAGCTTTTCCACTTTTTTATTTGACCAGCGACCGGGTTTCGTCGTTACCGACATCATCAGACTGGTGAGGGGCTATACAAATTGTTATGTTATATATAAAAGAAGGCAGGAGTTGATAACCATGATTTGATATAATTTTATGAGAAATTAATTTAATTATTTTAATTTGAATTAAATTAATTTCTCATAAAATTATATCAAATCATGGTTATCAACTCCTGCCTTCTTTTATATATAACATAACAATTTGTATAGCCCCTCACCAGTCTGATGATGTCGGTAACGACGAAACCCGGTCGCTGGTCAAATAAAAAAGTGGAAAAGCTAAAAATATTGGTTTTAATCTAATAATAAATTAAAAATGCAATTCCATCACGAAGTGTCAGTGAATAATATAAATCTGTTAACAGAACATATTTTGAATATGAAATCTGTCTGATGCTGTTGACGGTGATTATTGATGTAGACTTTGGGGACCTTTCAAAACATGTAATGAGGGAAATTGTGATGCCATAAGTTCCCACTAAATGCCACAGAGTATGGAAATAATTTGACAGTTCCTCTAATGACACAGTGCCTCTTATCCACAGTATCTCTTATCCACAGTATCAGCGTAGAATTTATTATTTTTGTTAAGTACACTTGAACTACATTAGTTTTTATTTTCTTTAATCTAATAGTTTTTGTTGGCTTAAATTGTAAATTTTACAATATCTATGTCAAATACACATTATAAAAGAAATTCTAAAATTAGTTACTATTCAAAGCCACCTCGTAAATTACAGTACTATTAAACACCATCGTAAATCCAGATGTAATTATCTATAGTTTTAATAATATGTAAAAGACAAAGATATATTTGAATCAATATCATGTAAATATCAATGTCGGTAAAACAAATTTATGAGGCGAATGTAATTGGTAAAAGGAGCAGAGGAAGACTGAGAAAACTTGGCACGATCAGGTATGCCAAATACTTGAAAGCAGTCAGGTTAGGAGTCGAAACAATCGGCGGGTGTGTAGGGGGAGATGCATGAACGTGGAAGCGCCCTTGAGGTATTATTTTATGAAAATGGCACTATCTAAATTATCCAAATTTATTATTATTTATTATTATAAGAGGCGAGGAATGTTTGCAAAGACAGAATGGTGTGGCGTTCTATTCTCTCTGCCTACCCCTGTGGGGAAACGGCATGATGGTTAGTTAGTTTTTTTTGTTTATATCATGTATTATTCCTTTTTTATGAAAGAGAGAAGTCTAAGCATCCCAGGGCTTTCGACCTGGCATTTGGCTGGCTTAAGCGATCACTCTATGCACTTGTGTAAAGTCCACCATTCTATCCATTATTGAACATCCATATTGCATTAATTCAATGGTCTTAGATCCTTCCGCATATTAGTAAGCTTTTCAATACATTTGTTGATTATGCCCCATTGTTACGCCATCGGTTTAGTAACTGGTGAAGTATTAAACTTATTCCTTTTGAACATAAGCACCTTTAAAATTTACATCTCACACGTAGGGTGAATAATCCAGTATCTGATATTATAATTTTATTAATATTATTGATCTACAAATTTATTTGAGGCTTTTTTTATGTTTTGTAAGAAACTTGAAAATATTCCCAAAATTATTTTGTGGATTTCTTAAAAATATATTTTTTAAACATAAACCTATGTATGTGACACCAAGTTTTGTTAAATATTACATCATTTTAGATTGCCAGGACGATGTTATGAAATCAATATGAATCTTGTGATTTTGGGAACACTCAAGGTAGCCCTTAATATAGTGGAAAGAGATATGGTAAGCATTTTTTACTAATTACGTGAACAAAGAGAGAGAATAGTGCAGAATAGATAGTACAGAGTTCAAGTGAAAACCTTATTGAGTCATTTGCGCAAGACCAATTGGATATTCCATTGCTTCAAATGCTTTGAATGTTTGCTTTAAAAACTTTCCTCAGTGGAATGTTTTGAAAAATTTTATTTGACTATAGAAAATTTCAGAAAGAAAATGAAAACATAATCTGGACGAAGTAAAGCTGTTACATATTTAGAATAAACAACCATTAAAACATATTAATGTGATAACATTGTCTAAAAACAGTAAGTTTTGCTAAAATCATGTGATTAACAAACCAATTAGTACCTATTCACCCATTTAGTACCTACATTATTAAAACAAGAATGAAATAAAATCATTTATTGCTTTCTTCCAGGGTGACAAATTTAAAGTCTTGTCTACACAAGTGGCCATTACTGAATCTTCGCCCGCCCATGGAGAATTATCGTCTCTCGTGCGTCACTTCTGCGGAGAGGGAGGTCCACATCAACAGCTCTTCCAGTCTCTACGAGATTATGCAGAGAAAGCTGCTAACAGGAAGTTGGTGCTGAAGGAATTCAGAAGGCAATATGGGACATATTTTCGCATAGAAACTGCCGTAAGAATACATTTTCAGATTAATTTGCTGATGTTTTAAATTAAAATAATTGGAAATCATGTGCATACATAACAAAAGTAACATTACAAAATTAATACAAGTTTCCAATAAGGCACATTTGTAAAAAAAATTATCACATTTTAGTTTAGTAAGATTCATAATTTAAGGAATGAAAATTTTAATGTGCGTAATCCAATTTTTAATTTTTTTTTTATGAATACTATTTCTGAGAAATGGTAAAAAATAAAACATGCTTTGAAAGAAATTCACAATGTTTGTTGACAAAATAACAATTAATAAAATTAGTAAATTAAATCAATTTAAAAACATTTTTTGTTCATTCTTTCGCATACGAATTGAATTTTTCGCAAATAGTGAATGTTTTGGATGAAAAACTGTTTAATTTATTGAAATTTTGTAATATTTTACTATTGCGAAACTGAATATTGTTAATTAAGTGTTTTTAGCAAATGAAAACATAAATGCAAATTCATTTAGTCCTTTTAAAAATTCAAAACATGTTTTAAAAATGAACATGCATCAATAATATACAAATTGATTTGGTTCTTAAAAATCTAGTTAATTTAAATATATATGTATTATTTTGTTTTTCCAGGAAGAAGGAATAATAGTACATTGGCCTCGGCTATTCCAAATGGCTTGGTCAGTACAATGGGATGAGGGTATGGAAAGGGTAGAAGATTTAATTAACTTTGAACTCAATGTGCAAGGTAAGTTAAAGACAGATATTTTAATACCAATTCATAAGATATAAAATGGTCTTTAAGGAAATATGTCGGTGAGTTTTTTTTTTTTGTATATACTGATTTATAAAAAAGACTATACATATCTTTGTAATATATGTAGACAAAGACATAAAGTGCATAACATAACATACCTACAGGTTTCTCATCCACACACTACACACCACCCCTAAAAACTAAAGTCTCCTTGGTGGTACTCACATACCTAGAAATATGTAGTGGCGATCAACAAATAAAAAAGCTTTAAGTTTTGTACCGACATATCTTGGTGGAACTGCATTTTATAGAATAATATAACAACTATGTAATTTTTTGACATGAATTTTATTTGATAAACAGACAGCAACCGTCTGATTATGTCAGTTACGACGTAACCCGGTTATAATAATAATAATAATATTATAATAATAAAAAAGCTACCTGAAATAGCTCTCTCTGATCTGGTAATCTTGGCATCTATATCCAGAACAAAAATGACTTCCCATGAAAACTTCGAAGAAAGATACATGTTTGATTTTCCATTAAAAACAAACATATTTTCTACAATTAATGAAAATCGTATATTTTTTTGCAGCTGGTGTCCAGTTTATTATGTCTTCCGAGACAAGTTTGAAGCAGCTCACAAAACCTTCTACTTCCCCTGAGGGTAGACTTGCCTGCCTGAGGGAAATAGCTGCCAAGGCCGTCCTTTGTCGTTAAAATAAGTTACTACAGTGAAACCTCTATCTATCGTTTTTAAAGGGACCTATTAAAATAAACTATGAATGCGAGAAAACAATGAATGCGGGATTAAGAGGTCAATACGCAAATAGATACGACCGAGTAAAGATACCGTCCTCCCAATCTGCATAACCATTTGCAGGCTAAAATTCTAATAAGAATACATGTTTCAGATGCAAATGTATTTATTAAAAAAAAAATACCATCTTGAATAGAATTTAAAAAAATACTTTTGTTTTTTTAACTGTTTTATTTTCGTAAGTCAATAGTATATTTTCGGCTTCGCAAATAGTATTTTTTTCAGCATCGGTTATTGAATGTGCGTTGTAAAAAGTTTTCTTTCAAAAAGTGTGCACGCTTCTGGAAATGCAGGTACAGGCAGCGGCTCCTTTTCATCAATATCGACTTCTGCTATCGGTTACACAAGCTTTCGATAGTTTCTATCCCATACGTTGCCGTTGAATGTAAGAAAATTGGAAATAATGTAAAAAAACAGACAAAATTTATCAAATATGCAGCTTAATTCGAACGATAAATGCTGTAAATGGTGATAGAGAAACGATTGATGCAGTTTAGTTTAGTATGAAATGAAGTCGGGATAGAAGAAATAAACGACACATCCGGGAAAGCGATTATTCGAGGAATGATAGATAGAGGTTTCACTGTATATGTTTTTGAGAATGTTCACGATAACGACGAGAAACAATAACATATTGCGATTATCTTTCCGTTTGTTAACCTCTCCCTCCCAGTGATGTATTTACTACAACTCTACTTTAAAAATGTGAATATCAATATAAAATATAATACATATAGGCTCAGAATTTTGGTATTCTTCCGTGATATAATTATGTATTACATAAAAGTATTATAATATAAATTTATTCATTTGCAGCGACGGAAATAAGTAATTTAAAAAAAAATCAGGGGTAAAATTACCAAACTAACGTTTCCCAGTGTGTGTGTGCGTGCCGTGCTTTGCGCACACACACACGTCGCAGCGTGTTTAGTAGCGCGCAGGTCTTGTCGCTACGCCAGCTATTGCGGCTATTTGCTATGTATTTTGCATTTTTTTGCATTGCTCGTTTTCAGACACTTACCAGAACTAACATTACAAAATTGTTACATTTCAACTTGACTATGGTCAAGAAAAGCAACATTCAGGAATATTCATATTTTTTCTCGTTTTTAAAAAACATTTTCATATGGTGTACAAAATACATATCACCGTTGCAAGCGGTAGTTTTTAGCACCGTAAGGGAAAGGTTTATGTAACTCTTTAAGTACCCGAAATGAATTGGCGCACTCAATGTTTTCATTTGCCAGACTCACTGTACAATATTTATTTTATATTATCTTGTCCTGGTACCCGTAGCACAGGGTTGTTTATCCTTGCTGTATTTAAAGATCAAGATAACACTGTCTCTAAAGGATGCAGTGTGCTATGCACCATTGGGTGCGAATAAAGGTTGAAAGAACAGGAAAAGCTTTATTTTAGCAAGGTAGGTATAAGTTAGACAATCTGTTAAATTACTTTTTTGTGCGTAGGTATTTACATGGATGCTTTTATTATAATTTTAACATAAATGGATGTTTTATTTATAAAAATTCTAAAAAACCTGTTCTTACAGAGGTTTCTCATTTTTATTATTAGTAAATAACTTCTAATTTTGTCCGCCTCCGTAGTGTAATGGTCAGCTCGCTCGGCTACCGTTCTGGAGGTCCCGGGTTCGATTCCCAAGGGGGGTAAAATAAATATAAGTGATTTTTTCACAGTCATATTTATTCAATATTACCCTGGACTGTCTAAATTTTGTCCGCCTCCGTAGTGTAATGGTCAGCTCGCTCGGCTACCGTTCTGGAGATCCCGGGTTCGATTCCCAAGGGGGGTAAAATAAATATAAGTGATTTTTTCACAGTCATATTTATTCAATATTACCCTGGACCGGTACCTGAAGCGGAGGACTGATCACCTTTCCTTCATGTGTAAATGATCAAGATAACACTGCGTTTATATGACACAGTGCCCTATGCACCATTGGGTGCGGATAAGGGTTTTATTTTATTATTATATATAAATAACTCACTCAAAAATACTTATTCTTATATTTATAATTCAACGGTCTGTGAGATATAACAGGTTAAACTTTATTACTTTACTTCCGACAAAAACGAAGATATCACGACAAAAAAATGTTGCAAATGTTGTTTACAAATATTCCTGCAATGAAGAAACAGCTCTCCTAAAAATAAAAATCTCTAAGGCAATCATAAATGGTGTTTTCTTTTTTATTATTATTAATATGGTTATGAACAGAAGGTACTTAATAATTCCTCATAAATGTCACCGTAATAAAAGTATGTATAAACAAATTAACTATCATGGCCCTAGAATGGAGCTATCACACTAGTTGTCATTTTGAGGTGGCATCAAAGATTTGAAATAGAGATTACTAAAATCATAAATATTTTTAGGCATAATTTATACAACACCATTTTTGTTTAAATACTACCTCAAAAGTGTTGGAATTCATAGATCCCTTGACTATCGATGTACATATTATTATATATTGCTGAACTAGAAAGTATACATATTAAATGGATTTCCACTCGGTAGTTAATACGGTACTCGGCTGTCCAAGCTTAAAACACAGTAAGGGACATTTTTTTTGCATTTTTGGACTAAGTAGAATCTACTTAGTCCAAAAATGTAAAAAAAAAACCTACTACAAAAAAATGTCCCTTACTGTGTTTTGAGTTTGGACAGCCGTACTAAACCAGATACTAGTCCCCTCCGTGGTGTAATAGGTAGCGTGTTTGGCTATCATGCTCGAGGTCCTAGTTTCGACTTCCTGGGGGGGGGGGGGTGATAATAAATATTAGTGATTTTACGATTTCCCTGAAGCGGCGAAAGAGTGATCATATAAGTAACAATCAAGATAACACTGCGTCAATACGAATCAGTGCCATATGCACCATGTGGTGCATATGAAGAAGAACAAGAAAGGAACCAGAGACATACTTAATTACAGATAGTAAATATTGTCCTACAAGTTTAAAAGAATTATATCAATACTCATACAAACTGCCAGGACATTGTGATTCTATGTTAGCATCACAGACTATGTGGCTCTACCTTACACCTCGCTTGAACAAACTTATCTAGATTAATATTGCATACTAAATGATTTGTGTATAAAATCAGAAATTTATATATCTTTTCTTGAAATATGTAATAATATTAAATGTTTCTTTTTTTGAGCTTATTATTATTTTGTTTTCCTAATTTTTATAAAATTACAATA
>NW_028282426.1:0-18515 GCF_059751285.1 Brachycentrus maculatus | reverse complement strand
TCCCAACCCCAACCCCAACCCAACCCCAACCCCACCCCAACCCCAACCCCAACCCCAACCCCCCTAAATTTTCTAGGCATCACCGAAGAAGAAATTAATAGAATAGAATATTATAATATCATATAATAGTTTATGCCAGTATGAATGGATGCATTCACATATAGCTATATATAGACTGACACATGCATTGCTCACCACCTGCCCCTATTCTTATTAGGAAATGATGGCAGATGCAACATATTACTATAAAAATCATATCCAGAATGCTCACTAATAGTTCTATTCGAGAATCTCATCTATTTATTGCTCCTAGACTTTGTAGAACTATTGCTGGCATTCGTTATATTCGAATTGGATTGGCTACAGGTGCTTCCCCACAATGATCAGATCCATGAAGTTGTCTTGGCATGACACGGATGGATCGTCGAAGGGCATGAATGCTCCATTTGATTACTACTCGAAGGGGTTTCCCATGTGTCGGAGCTGTTGTGGATTGGCTGCAAGCACGGGCTCATGGGTTGGGTTTATGGATATGCTGTGAGTGTGACAGATTGAATTTGGAAACTACTATTCATGCCTTGGTTTGTTTATTCCTTTGCTATTTTTGGGTTCCTCGCTTTTGAATGATCCTCGTCTTGGACCCTTTGAGGTCTATTTCTCGAATGTGGACGACTTTCGGCGTATGGTGATAATCGGGTTGATCTCTCTGGGCACCTTTGAACTGCTTTTATTCTTCTTGGTGGGGTTGGTGCTATTATCAAAAACGTTCTGTAGGCTCTGAGGCATTTCGATAAATATTTCGAACCTATCCGAACCAAGCTATTCGTCTGAACACTCCTACTCTTCGATATTGTCGAACTAATATTAATCCCGATAGTCTTCCTCCTCGTTTTCTGGCATTCCTTCTTCCGTTTTAATGTAGGGCCCTCGGTCATCGTGGCCCTAGTAGTTATGTTCGTACTCGCTCATCACATACAATTCCGAGCCGGTTCGCGCCCGCATGCTGCTCTGGCTATTCTTTTTGTTAGACTTCAACTTCTTCCGGTCTTCACAAGACTATCTGAACTTCTCGACTAGATTTAGTATTAAGCTAATCTTCTCTTTGAGCTCGATGTCTATTTTTGTGTTCATGTTGTTTTTGACCGGCTTGAAATTTGAGAATCTGAAGACTAGTTCGGGGAGCTCTTTCAGCTCGCTGATAATTTAGCTTTGGTCGCTGCCCGATCTTTCGTATATAACTTGATAATAGATGTCAAGACTGATGGTTTGATCTACCGCATTTGGCTCGTGGAGTTTTTTTATCCGATGTACTTATTGAGTCTGCGGAGGCTGCGACGTAACGTCGAATAGAATCTGTTCTTTACATCGTTATCTGTTCGACCGGGAAGTTACATACAAATATCTTTCCACTTATTGCCATGGAATTTCTGTGCCTGAAAAAGCCTCAGTTCTTCCTATTCCGTCCAACCACTCTTCTTAATATTCGGATTCAAATGGTTATACCAGCGTTATCGACATTGCTTCCCCGAACGAGTATTGTTCCTAGCTGACTCACATTGCTATTTAAGTTTTTCTGAGTTCAAAGTCCAGTCTTCACATCCATGGCTTTGCACTACTTGCTTCAAGTGATTATCTTCCTGAATTATGCGAATTGATACTTAATTGGTCCAGTTATGGCGATGCATCTCGAATGTATAAAGCTGTGTGAATTATAATTATTATTGTGCCATGTTCAATGTTGCGAGTATCAATTAAAGCAGCTATTCAAATCTATTATGTATGCATGTTCATGGATATGTATATATATGTATGGATTTATAATTCGGATATCAGTTGCATTAAATAAATGGAGTATATTGGATGCTAAATATATTGCAATTTATGTTTAATGGATTGGATGGTTACTGATATATTACATTCCTTCCTTTCTTTATTTATTTATTAATGTATTTTCAGTGTGATGGTGTTGGTGTAGATTAATTATGTGGATATTTGCAAAGTAAGTCGTATTGTGACTGCGGTTGATATGAATATGTTTGCAAAGTAAAGATATCTCAAATCGCATTATCAGAGTCATAAATTCATTATTACGAAAGACCTCGATCAAACTTTAAAGTATTGAAGTCTGTAAAATGTTAGCAAGTGATGGTCTTGCATATTCTGAAACTTTCTGATGGCTTTGAGAATTATGGAACAAAAATTTATGTTGTCCTGGGAAAGTTTCTACCATAAGCCGAATACGAAAATTTATGAGTCACGATTGCCATTGCAATCAAGGATACAAATAATTGCTCAGAATAATCTCATAAAATAAAGCTAATAAGAGCATCACAGAGTTACCATCGAAAACTCAGTCCCGAATCAAATCAGAAAGCCGGACTTCTCTCATTGATTATTGATAATAATTCCGAAGCAGAAATGAAATAAAAATAGCCGACCCGAAATGAGATACAATTTAAAATATGCTTCCGATAGCTTCTCCTGCATATTTATGTCCAAATATATAACATATAAACGTCTATTTGAAGCATAAAACCTACATTTGAATATCAAAATATAATTCAAATTTGAAATTGTGCTAATAATAATCAAATTAATAATCACCAAAGGATGGAAACCAAGAAATAATATAAGCCTGACAGAGTTTACGTACTAATACTTGAAAACTGTTTGACTGTTTACAGCTCAAACATTTGTTATTGTGGGGGTTTTCATATTTTAGTCGTTTGAAAGGGTTTGGAGGCTGCTGTTTATATTCATTGGGATCTGCTTCTCGTTCCTGAGTTATAAGGTGTATCAATTCAGGACTCTTGAGTACTTTAAGACCCAAAAGTACGCCCCGAGAGGAGACTTCTTCGAGCTGCTTCTGTGGAGCGGTCTTATTGGCGCAATCTATTTGGTACAATTTATGATATGCAGGCTATCGACCACTTGTGGCACATGAAAATGGATACTTGGTTTGAAAAGAACTTTCTCACCCCAAACAGATACATTTCCTCCGAGGCGAGGCTGAAGAGATCCTACACTTTGGCTAAATGGGCCTTCACGAGTGTCTATCACGTCTCGACATCTGTGACAGGCTACTTTCTCATCAAAGACACTATCATATTTCCAGAATTCCTCGGAGGGCACGGCTCCGTATTCAGGTTGGAGGAGAGTAGGGAACTTGCATAGGCCACATACTCGATGCAGATATTTTATTTCATTTCTTTGGGGAAGAACCTGGCCCGATTCTTTGACCACATTTTCATCCGCCCCGAAGGCAGTTACTATGAGTACACCCTGCACCACTCACTCTCAGTGTTTCTGATCCTTTTCTCGTACTGCATGAACTTCTGGTATCTGGGCATCTTCGTCTTAGTAATCCATGACTACACAGACTTCGGACTGATCCTCGCCAGAGCCTACAAAGACTATAAGCACCGCAAGAATATAATATTGCAATTTATATACGTGCATGCAGTAGGTGGATGGATTCTGCTCAGATTGGTCATATTCGGGTATTGTTGCGTTTATGGAACAATATCATCATTGGCAACATACCTAAGAAAGCCAGTATAAGTAAAAGATGTGACTGACATGGAAGTACTTTTGCCTTGCGCTTATTATTTGATCTTCATGATCTGCTGCCTGCAGTTCATGCACTTTTACTGGACCTATTACATCATTATGTCGGCATTGGAAGTGCACACTAATTAGAAAATAAAAACTCATAACTATGATTGATAGCTGTATTGCATGATAATTTCATTAGCTTCTTTTATTGTTGCTGTTGCTATTGCTGTTGCTTATTTATTTTATACTATGGCTATTTAGGTAGATTAATTGGCATCTGCATTTAAGCCTATAAGGACTACATCACATAATAGCTATATGACTACATCATATAATGGCTATATGATTGTGACTATAATATTATATTATTACTATTACCGATTGTTGATTAAAATATAAAGTAATCGGCAATATAAGGGCAGACATAGGCAAAGACAATAAGAATGTACAAAATCACAGAAGTAAACAATGTAAAGACATACAACATGTCAGCAGGAAAGACATTCAGTCAGTTTTACGAGGAAGCAAGAAAGACTCATAAATCACTTCGCTACAATGAAGACTTCAGAAGGAGAATATAACTGATTCAAGATTTTCAGTTTGATATCTCTGCGAATCAAGTTTAAATCTCGAATGACCAGAGGTTTGTGGTTGCTGCAGGCATATATGCCCCTCAAATTAAGATATTTGATACTGCTGAGCTATCTCTTAAGTGTCTCAGGGGTCTTGATAGCGAGGTTGTCAAGTTTAAAATACTCTCTGATGACTATTCCAAAATTGCAATGGCTCAGCATGATCGCTCCATTGATTTTCATGCCCAGTACGGAGGACATTATAAGACAAGGATCCCACATTTCCCCAGGGATATGGAGTATAATCCATTGAATGCAAACCTATGCATTTCAGCCTCAGCTCCTGTTGTTTATAGGATATCACTCGAAGAAGGGAAATTTCTCCCGCCTCTCTATACTCACTCAATGATCAACTCCATGGCCTTCAACCAAAAGTTAAACCTGTTAGTCTGCGGTGGATAATCCAGTGAAGAGAACAAGAGCGGAGTATAAGTCTGGGATTTTCGACAGAGATAAAGAATATGCATATTGGACTCCATAAACTCAGGAGCATCAATTAGCAATTTGAAATGTGACAACTCAGGGTTGCTTTTAGCAGTAGGGTCGAAAGGAATAGTAGACGTGTTTGATTTCAGGTTCAACAGCAAGCTTTATCGCATTCGTTCATCGTATAACGAGCCAATCAACTCAATCTATTTTAAAGAGGACAATGCCAAATCAGTGATTATCTCCAATAAGAAGCAAATTAAAATAACGCAGCATGAGGGGGAACTATTTACCAGCATTGAACCCTAAACGAACATCAACATGTTTACAGTAGCAAAAGATACAGGGATGATATTTGCTGCCCTTTAAGATCCGAAAATAGGATGCTATTTCATTCCTCAGCTCGGTCCTGCTCCCAAATGGGTCCCTTTCGTCGAAAACATCACCGAATAAATGGAAGAGAACCAAAATAAGACCGTCTATGATGACTACAGATTTGTCACAAAGCAGGAAGTCTTTGCTTTAGGCTGCCAGAACTTAGTAAACACTCGGCTTCTCCGAGAATATATGCATGGATACCTTATGCACATGAAACTCTATAACAAAATGAAATAAAAACTTGATGCCATTAGCTACGAATCCCAGAAGTAAAAGAAAATTGCATAAAAATTGGCACAAGAGGCTCCGCTTCGAATTGAGACGAAAGAGGAATTGGATGACGATCGATTCGCAGTCATGAAAGACGACCCCCAATTCAAAATCAACAAATACTCCTAAGATTACATGCTCAGGCATCCCCACATGAAGAAGCAATTACGAAAGGAAAAAGTTGACGAAGATATCAAGCTGTAAAAGGAACTGAGGGTCAAGAGAAGAAAAATAATATAAAAAAAGAATGTCAAAGATCTATAAAAGAGAAAACAACACAAGAACAAAAGAGACAAATAACGGCATGATTGATTGTATGTTTTATGCATATAATTAGATGGTAATATAAATATCTGAAGTCATGAGTTTGAATTTCCATTCATTGCGGCCGTTCGCATTAAATTTCATTCGCTTGCTTAATAAATTGTTAGTTTAGCACCCTGGCAAATATATTGAAGGGCCCTACATTGGCAAAACAAATAGAATCACTTAGTTTAAGTTGAAAAAGTTGTCAATTATCACCGAAATCGGTATTCCAATCCCCGATGATGTTGACCCTTTCGAAGTCTACCGTGCGTAAAATCAAAATTACTATCTGGAACAGATGCCAGTGGACTTGATTTTTTGTTTGGACCTCTTTCATGGCCGACTTTATAAAAAAATCACATTCACATTGACATTTAAAGTAGACACAGCTTTTCAATCGAAGTGATCAGTTCTACCTACCTACAGTAAACAAAGGAGAAACCTAATGTTTGTTAATTTCTATAATGTAGTAATTGCTTATTCTTTGATATTGATGAATCTAGAAATATATTTCAACAATAAAAGCACCTATTATAATTATTTGTTTCAAAATGGTGATTGGGTTCGACCACCAAATCCACTAACAGGTAAACATCCGATAATGATAGTAATAAGAGAAGGAACTTATTGCATTTCTGCTCAGTTCTCACGACCCTGTTGAAGCTCTTAGCATCGAATTAAAAAACCTGAAGAGCCCCATTTACAGCATGGGGGTCGAATCATAAATTAGACGGCTATCGGTATATATGTCAGATAGGATAATAAACCTGGTTGAGACAATTGAAAGATTAGCTAAAGAAGAAAAACAAACTAAATAGCATGAGTGTTTGTTGTTGAAACATCTCAAAGTTCATCGAGGGGCGAGCAAAAATAGTAAATACTTCAAGCTTTGCGGGTAGGCTATTAAAAGCGACTTATATCTGAGAGCCATGGTATGGAGTTCAGAGATGGTGTTGTCTGAGGAAATTCTATACTACATTATAGAGTTCTCCTTTGACAAAACAATGAAATTGTATTACTACTATTTCAAGTATTATATGTGCCATCTGAACTTATATTATCAGAGCTAAATTAAAATTAAACATCTTTTTTTAGAGAACTCCGCCCTCGATTTCGCATTTTGCCATCAGAATCGCCAATATTCGGTGCACATCCCATATCTGTCTAACTATATGGCTGAGCACTCGTTGGGGAACGCATATGCAACCGCTACTCTTGTCAACAAATAATTCAAGCTCAACCTTTCGGATGATGACCCACTTTTTCATGCTCTGATGACAAAAATTAAAATGGTAATCTCCAATGATCGCAATGTCGTCATCCGGACTGTAATTCAAGCTTATTGGATCTTCTGTCAAGTCGATTTGACCTGGATGCGCAACAGAGACAACCAGATTGTTCTGCCTGAAATATTTAGCCTTCCCCCTGATTACTACTTGCTTTGTGGAGAATTTATTTAACTGTTCTTTAGGGAATAGTGCCATGAGGCCACTCATGCGCTGATTTTGGAGCTTGTCGAAAATGTCGTCGATTTGTAAGATAAGATAGGCATCAGATAGTTTTCAATTGGGCTTTCTGACAATTCGGATAGTGTGTTGAGATTGTTGAATTAGATAAGCACCGAGCTTAATCTCACGGATGAGTGCATGTAACTCGATTAATAGGCGCGAGTAAGGCTCGCTTGTAGGGCGGCCTTAAAAAAAGATCAGGTCATGTAGAAGCTGCTGAAAATACTGTTCGCACAGATTAACGAGACAATTGCATTTCACAACGTGATTGAATAAATTGCCCAAAAAATATACACCAAAAAATCTTCCATAAACTATGGTGCTAATGTGCAAGACTTAAGCGGTGAAATACTGCTATCTTTAGAAATCGATGACGAACAAATATTTGATTTATCAATGAGAAGCATCGAGCAATCTCCTGAGTAATGCATATCACAGATCCGCACATTAAGCGTATTGATGTAAACAAACTATTTGAGGCAGAGAAGAGACTCAGGGGCAATCGCTAGAAAAATAGCAGAATCCTAACTGTTCAACTTAGTGTGTGCGGCAGTAAAGAAGTAATCATAACTCGCAGACAAATACACAAACAGTATGCTGACTATCCAATGTATCGCCTTAATCGCAAACATCTGTTCATAAAACCCATCATTGATCACCCTGATCCAATAGATGCAGATCATTGAAGTGATACTTTCCTTCATGAAAAGAATAAACAGATTTGAAAGCATTGAGAACATTATTGTTCAATTGCAGTTTATGCATAATGTGTGCCTAAAGGAAGGAGAGTTTAGGGTCCGTATCATACAAGATTATTTGCCTGTCGCCATTATGAACATATTTACATCTTCTATTTAGAAGGTTCTGCTTTCTACCAAGCACTTCGAATTGCTAAACACTTCTTTAAATGGTATTCTTAACAGCTTTAAGTAATCTGCAGCTAAAGTCTTTGAGGGTTTCTTAGCAGCAATCCACAGTCTATCACAAAACTATGAGCAATTAGCACCTTTGCATATATTGCTAGACAATATCAGAGTGAGTGGTGAATGCACAATCACTAAATAAACAAAGAAGTCGGCTAATGAGGCAAGGAAGACTGACCGTATGTTGTCAATTATGCTGAAGGTTATCGATAAATGTATGATTGAGTTTAATGCGAAAATGAAAGGCAAAGAGAAGTATCAGCTCTACTCTGCGTTAGGGAATGTTGTTGTTCTTAATTCGAACAGCTTTTTGGGCGATCCTCAGAATATTAAGAATGTATTGAATAGCATTGCAGATATAAGTAAAGAGCAATTGCCATCTTAATGCCAGTTTGAATTGCTGTAAGCCAAAGCCTAAGATATGCTCATTAATGCTGAAGCCATGCTCCGATTATCTTTGTCCAGATATTCAAATGCGAGACCTCCAAGGCAGTTTTTCGAATTAATTCAAAACAATGATAAACTCACAGAAGAGTAACGTTTGTAGGCAGAGATTTCGGTAAGTTGTGCACATTTAGCTAAGATTCTAATATTCGTACACAAATAAATTGACCTAAAGCACTTTTCGTTAGAGAATTTTGCAAAAACTATCATCAAAACTACATCTTTGCTCGGCAAATTGCAGGACTTCATTCAAGTTCATCACTCGGAGATAATAAATTCTGCAATAAAAGGGATGAAAGACATTACGACGAGTGCGAAGAATCTCAGCTAACGTTCAGCCTTGCGCATAATATCGGAGGAACTGGAAGGCAAGTAACTACATACATCCTTACAATAAAACAAAATGTATTCCAATGTTTTAGCTGAGATTCTCATTAAGTATATCCCTATTGTGCACTCAAATGATTAGAGGCTCGCATAAATGCTGATAGAAGAAGTACTCGAGCCTTACATAATAAAACTAAACTCGAGCATTGCTAAAATTCACACAGCAAACAACTCCTAAGATTAAATAGCCAAATATGAAATGTGCAGACTGGGCATAAAAACAATCGCATAGATATTCAGCTCAGGGGTCAACCAAGACACCGCTAAGGCCAAAATCTATCAATTTCACATAAAAAGGATGATTGGGAATAAGTAGTGGATCTTTCGCATGGTGTTCGAAATAGTGACGAACATTTGGGCCGAACTCTCCCAGATATACAAAAATATGAACAGTCCTCTAGAGGATACTCCAGCCAATCGTAAGATTATTTGTTTGCGGGTTATGTCCAAAATGATCATCAATCGAATCTATGTCTTCATCACCTACTTTGAAGTCGATCTCGAGCCCCCCAATCCCAATGAAGCTGTCGAAAAGCAAGAAGTTGGCATTTTGTAGAATGCTAAGCACATCAAGACAGTCATTGCTTCGTACATCTCGTTTTTTATTTCATTCAAGCAGGGTGTCGCAGAGGGCGTACAGATAAAAATATAGAATGTGCTCGAAGTGGTTTATTCTAAAATTAAAAAGCTGCAAAAGGAAGGTACGTTAAAATCCCTCAGCGCATTAACCATCCCGAAAAACAGGGAGCAAGCCTCAGTCCTACTTGACTAGATAAACAGAGAAATTCAGGTTCTGCACGATTATCTCAAGTAAAAGATGATCTTCACCAGGTATCTCACAGACCATTTCATTGAGAACGTATTCTCGGTCTCAGATACAGAGCTTCGTGAAAAATTCTTGCACAACGAAAAGCTACCTGAATGCCTGAACCGAATCAATCTCTAAATTATATCGATAAGCCACTTACTTTTTATGGACTATGAACTTACTTTCCAATACTCTCGCAAAATTCTCAAAAAAAAGACACCCTCCCACAAATCTTTTGATTACTCTGCCATAAATGTGCGTGAACAAGTTTGCAAGTTGGCCAACATAATGAAAGTCCTTTATCGTATTATTTTTCAAGTTTCAAGAGACGATTATCTCTCTCAGAAAGGCTTATTCACATTATCTTATGTCTCGGAGTTGCTAATGCTGGTGAAAGACATTATAATCAATCAAAAATATGCGGAGGGTGATGATAAATACACAGCCGAATCTGACACTTTGACATACAATACGATGCTATTCATGAATTAGTTTGTGAGATACATAAAAAATGAGTCCTAATTCTCAGAAGATAAAAAAAAGCACAAAAAAAAGAAAATCAAACCGAAAAAAGTACTTCAGATGAACAAAAATAGGGTCAAAAATAGAAAAAATAGAAAAAAACAATCCGAAAAGTTACAACAACTCAAAAACGATGAACAAGAAAGATAATCTTAAAATGTCTAACAAGATAAATAACCACATAACGCATCGAACAAAAAACCTGACCACAGCAAACAACTCGAGAAAAAAACCCACAAGAAAAAATCTGTGTTACAACTCTAATAAGCAATCACATAATTTTTGAAATCGATTCTAACAGTCGCAGAAAACACACCCTACCTCAAAAACACTACCCTCCAAGGCATTTTATATTTCATAATCGAAATGAGGAAATTATTTGCAAACATGCACTCCGAATAATAGCAAAAAACAAAAAAGTTCAAACTAGAAATCGATCTTAGTTAAATCTTACCCATTATGCTCAGGGCAAGGATTTGTTCAGTTAAGCATGAAGGCTTTTTCCATTTGCTTTCAGAAATCTTCATATCAATGATCGACCCTTTTGAGATTGCAGTGAATGTTTAATTGGGCATCAAAAGATCCTTTTATTAATTAAAGAAGAAGAAAGGGACTTCGTAGATAGCTTATCGAACATTGGCTGATAGTTTGAAAGGAATTTTGAGCTTAAAAATAAACTCTTTGGGGTATTTTTTATAGATGAAATGTACGAAATTGATGAGTCATGAAACGGAGGTCATTCCCATCAATAAAGAGAAAGGAAAACAAAATAATACAGTGTGCATGGTATCAATGAATAGCAATAGCTCGTTGGGAGTGATCAACTATAAGAAGAAAAAAACTATGCACGATAACGCGCAGCTATAAAACAATGAAATCATGAAATCAACTGATTTTGTGCCATCAAAACTGAAGTCGATATTAATTAACGGCATTATTTACAATATAATTCGGCTGATCGTAAGAGGAGTTTATGAAGCAGAGTCTTTAAAGCATAAGACTCAAGAGTAAATGAAATAGGAATAAAAAATCGATGCGTTTAACATTACAGTCCTTATGGATGTTTTACAAGTCTTTATGCGTGAATCTGCTTGTTTGGTACCATACATCGTCAAATACAAATGCAGAAAGCTTGTGTTTCAAGCAATTGCAGAGTATCCAGCAGCTGACAAAAATGTTAAGGATTTCATTACTGATTTGCTGAATTTGTCAAATAAGAAGGAACTCACATTTATGGCATTGCTGATCAGAGGTGTCAGTCCCATGACATACAATCGATGCTTCACATTGCTACTTTAAATGTGTTTGGACAGTATTGTGCTACAAAAGGATAAGAGTGTAGACCAAAGTGATGTCGTCCCCGCCCACCAAAGTGTAGAATAAAAAAACCAAGTGAGTCATTAGCCGAAAAAGATGAAGAAGCAATAAAAGGGAAAATCATAAAAGCTATAACCATAGAAGCCATAACCAAACAGCAAAGAAGATTAATGCGATTACATAACTTTCGGTAGAGTTGTACGCAGTCGAGCCATTGCATAAATCGATGAATAACTAAGAAGAACAAACAACCTTATAAAAAAAGCCACATTAATGAGTTTGTTAACAGGCTTGCTGATGATTAAATAGTTCACACAACAATGTTTAATGAATCAGGGTTTCATGAATCGGCTGCATAAGAATTTCATCACTGTCATGTAAGAAATAAAGGGAAAGCAATTGACTGAGTTATCATATGTGAGTAAGATGTTTGTTATTCCCTTTTTCTTGTCTCCTGTTTCCTTGTTGCATGAGTTAAATGTTGTTCTCGAGCATGAAAAGAAGAAGAAGGCGAGATAAAGTGTAGTGTCGATCAAAATGGTGCAGAGTCCGCTTTCAGTTGCAGCACAGCTGTTTTAGTCAGAAGTATTCAGAACTGACAAGAAATTCAGGCAGAATTGGCCTTACTTAGGCCTTGTGGACTCGAGTGTTGTCTTGGAGTAATCATATTCAGCTTCCGAGTTTTCTTCGCTTTCTGATTCAGACTCCATGAACAGCAATTAGTCATAGCTCGATATCGACAGCTATCTCGAATAGTAGCTCGAAATGCCAGGCCATGGATACGGTATGAGGAATTAAAGGCATCGAATCCATCATCACCACTAAATTTAATAATAGTCAAACTCGATAAGTGCAAGCGTATTAGGAGAGAGATAGAGCAACAGTTGGGTCAATAATGCTGAGAACAGCGATCACAGCGGATAGTCCATTGATAGCGGTGACAATTTAGAGCACTAAATCGAACTGAATATCTATCCAATCGACGATGAAATAGATTAAATAATAGAAGATTCGTCAAGTAGCGAAAACAATTAATCTTCTGAAAATGAGCTCAGTAATTAGGAGAGATAATCCTTGCAATCCGGTTCGATCCTGAACCCTCATTCTCCTGAAGACGAAGAGCCATAGCAATCAGAGGCAAGTTCATCCTTACTCTCTTTGGATGAAATACTTTAATCATCAGATGTGATGCCTTTGCCACGGCACTTGAACAATGGTTCAAACTCCACTCGCGTGTACGAGTCCTTTGATAATACAATCCAATACGACCGCGCATAGGCCTCAACTAACTCAATCTTCAAGCTCTAAAAGCAGCAGTAGCTTTTTTTCACGGATTTACTTTTTTCGTTCGCCAATAATAAATACAGCCCGAACAAAAGATCCCCAATCTTCAAAGAAGAAGTGTTTAAGGACGAATCAACTGTATAATATATACATTTTTCGGAGCGTGTGGAGTTCGCGAACTTCACGAAAATAGAAGCGCATTTTTGGCAGATGCCAACTTTCGAAAAGATCCTAAAAAATTAATAATAAAGAATAGTAAATTTCAATGCGAGTAGATTTCATATATAAAGATAGTCGATGGGGTTTAATCCTCGTCATTTGGCGGTACCCGCAGCCCGAAGGAGAGGAATCTTGATTGCCAATCGAAATGAGGGTTTACTAAACTTAGAGGGGCCTGCTCACTTGATGCATGCCAATGAGATTGCTGGGCAGATCATTGGCCGAAATATCCCAGCATAACTCAATGTCATTGAAGACTCTGTGCAAGAAGGATCAAACCTAAATATGAACATGGACATGGAGATGGAGATGGAGATGAACGAGAATATGAATGCAGAGATGGATATGGATTCAGACTCAGACTCAGACGCACCTTTGCGAAGAATTAGATAGCTACGAGAAAACAGAGGCAGAAGCAATCAAATGAATGTGAATATTTAGCTGTCAGAATAGGAGCTTTAACGATACCTACAAGAGCAAAGCTTTTCAATCCTTGAATTCCGTGGGCTTCCTCAGTAAATCAGAGATGACATCATTTCAAATATTGTCCATCAAAGGCTCAACAGACTGAATGAAAACGAGCCTGAGCATGAGAGAGCATATGATCGTTTAAATGAGCAAACTCATCGTATGCACCAAAACTCGAGCCAGAACTAACGAGAATTAGCTGAAAGCTACATTCGATAAATGGTAAACAACGAAATTGCATACAATAATAATCAGAGGTTACGCTAAATGGAAAACTAACAATAAATGCGGTAGGAGTTAGGATTTGAATCACCATCGCAATCTCCTCAGCGACAACAATAAAATCCAAGAGAGAGTTTGGATGAAGGAATTGAAGGCCATAAGAAAATCTGTGCTGAGCATCTTAAGAAAATGAATAAGGATATGATACTCCTTTTAAATAAAGATGGTAAGAACGACCAGAAGTTTGTTGAGTGCAGCGATTAGTTTATCTACGAGATAATCGATACACTTTTGTACGTCTTAAGTGAATGTGACTATATTTACTTCCCCTACTCTTTGCTGCCTTCGCTCTGCATTAACTCATACAATTAAACCAGGATAATTTCTACATTGGTGGGTTTGCTTAGTGTAGGCCCTCATTACAAGAGGCAAAACATGTAAGAAGCCTCTACAAAAATACTACCTGTAACAACTCTCATAAAAGATAGCAAATAAGTGCAAAATGACTACAAGAAATTAATCTATCCGTTTATCAGTTTCAAAGTTCTTTATTTGCTTTTCAATCTCTCAAGATAGTACTCTCTGTCCCTGTCTATGCTAAATAAGCATTCTCAATGCCTCAAACAATTAGATATATCTGAATAGTTCAAAAACAATAAAATGCAAAAGAATAGCGTTTTGGAATTGCTCATTTAATTACTGGAATATTCAGAAATCGCAAAAGAAGGCTTAAATGTGCTGTTTTTAGTGAAGGTCATTCATAATCTGACTTCATTTAGTTTTAATTCACGGATTTATCGGCTCAGTCAAAAAAACAAATAGCCAAATGCATACATTTAAAGCGAAAAGTAAAAAAGTATTAGCATTTCTCTTAATGAAGAAAACTATGCTTTAGTGTTCAGGTTATTGGAAAATGATTCGCTGAAAGAAAGCAAAAACTTACTATCGCAAATCATACTTCAGCTTTCCATAAATTAATCAAATTTTGTCTATTTTATAAAATACTTCGAAAATCACATTAAAAACCTTTCAAAAAAGACATTAGAAGAATTAAAAGCAACTCACGATAAATATAAGCATGAATAAAAAAGCGTCTCAAGTGTCAACAAAATAAACTTCAAATAAAAAATACTGAAAAATTTTGTTATAGAAACACCGATGACTCAGCTCATGGGTATTTATTCCTTACTCATGGATTCCCTCAAATTGTCAGTGCCGTGCTCCTTATAAAAAAATGAAATGGTTTCAAAACTCAAATAAATTTTGATATGCAACTAAGTAAAAGAACTCTGTGTGACAGGCTGTTAGATTCTGGTCAGAGATCCGCAAGCCCCTCTTTTGATTGCCAAAGTCCATGAATTCATCGACTTCTTTATTGCCATTTATCATATGCTTTCTGATCGAGAAGTTGAAACCAAATAGTAATCCAAAATCGAAATAGCGGACTTCGGCAAAATTGCAACAAATATTTCAATGCCTAAAAAGAATATAACTCCCAAAAGAAAGTTTATTTCAGATTTCATTGATTTGAATTCGCTTTGGGAGAAAAGGATTTGTACTCCTGAAGGAAAGGCTTTTATTAATGCGAACATTCAAAATAAGTTAACTTCACTCATAAAAAGCATAAAAGCTCGCAGTTACAATTAGAGTCTGCTCGATCACTCTGTCATCGCAGCAGTCATCGAAACTCCTCACATGCTAGAATTTGAGAATAAAAAGCTACTCTTTAAGGCAGAGATAAAAAGATTGAAGTATCGTAAAAACACTCGCAACATATATCTCAACATCAACAGGAAGCAAGTTTTCCAGCAGTCATATATATAATTAATGAACAAAAAGCCAGAGTAGCTCAAAGGCAAGATGAAGATAGAATTTGAAGGATAAGAAGGGTAAGATGCAGGAGGCTTGACTCGTGAATGGTTCCAGCTACTATCCAAATAAATGTTCAATCCGAATTATGCGCTGTTTGCTCCTTCGAGTTCGGGCAACACATATCAGCCATCTTCAAAATCTTACATAAACTAAGACCATCTCAAGTATTTTAAGTTCATTGGCCGGATTATGGCGAAAGCTCTACATGACAACTTCTTATTGGACTCTTATTTTACTCCTGCATTTTATAAGCATATTTTGTCCCTGCCGATCACATTTGAAGACATGGAAGAGGAAGACTATATGTTTGCGAACAGTCTCAAATGGATGCTCAATAATTCACCAATTGAGCAATTGATGGAAATTTACTTCACTTATGAATTCGATAACTTCGGCAAAATGGAAACGAGAGTGCTATGCGAAGATGGAGCCGAGAAGTTGGTCACAGAATCAAATAAAGTTCAATATGTGGAGTTAATTAGCTATGCTAAAATGGCACTCTCTGTCAAAAAACAGCTGGAAAGTCTTTTAGAAGGATTTTATGATGTTGTGCCAAAAAGACTTATTCGCATTTTCGACGAGAAAGAATTGGAAGTAATGATTTCAGGGTTGCCGACCATCGATATTGACGATCTGAGGAAGAACACCTAGTTGGTTAATTATAATAAAACGGACAATGTGATTATCTGGCTCTTTTAAGTCCTGCAGAGCTTCGATATGGGGCTCAGAACTTCATTCTTGCAGTTCGTAACAGGCACATCGAGGGTGCCCTCTGAGGGGTTCAAGGGACTCCAAGGTTTCAATGGTATTAAGAAGTTCAACATTCATAAGTAGTATAATGCAAACCATCTACCCAGAGCTCATACTTGCTTCAACCAGCTCGATTTACCTCAATATGAGACCAAATAAGCCCTAATATAGAAGCTCACCTTGACCTTGGCAATAACAGAAGGCAAGGAAGGATTCGGAATTATCTGATTCCATTTATTCAAAAATAAATTAAGCAATTGCATATAAAAACCTAAATATATACACAAATAAATGCATATAGATAGTTAGTGTTGGAGTTGCTAACAAAATCGATGATGAGCCAATATAAGTGAGTTATTTAATGTTTGTGTTTATAAAAAATGCTCAGATGTCTGTTTCCTCTCGTCAACATCTAATTCTATCATATATAATATAAATTAAGTGACGATGCTGAACACGAATGCAACTTATTCAATAAAATCGAAAAAATCAGGAAAGGCTTTGGATGTTTGCCAAGACACTAATCAGAGAGGTATGCTAATAATCTGGGAGAATTACAAACAGCCCAACCAGCTATTTAAGCTGATTAGCAAGGGCTAGTTCTATATGCTGGCCTCGGTGCAAAGCTAAAAGCACTTGACAGTTGCAGCAAATAGCGAGAAGAATGGAGTTCCCATTTTTGAGGAGAGCATGCCGGAACTGAGAGGCCAGTTCTTCAAGTTGAAGCCAACTGGCAGTGCTAACTAATACTTTATATACACTTTTTGCAACAAAGTGCTGGACTGCTTCGAAGACGGCAAGTCTAATGGCACCAAGGTGATACAGTATGATTTTAGCGGAAACGATAACCAAAAATGGATATTTTAGGCCAAGTGACTCAAATTTGCATGATTCATATATATTATTTATGTATGATGTGTATGATGTGTATAATGCGTATTATGTGTATGGTATGTATAATAAGTATGGTATGTATGGTTTATATATATGTATGGTTTATATATATATGTATAGTATATATATGTATGTTATATATATGTATGGTATATATAGCTTTTATTATCATATCTTACTGCTAAAACATTGACCTAAAAATATCCATAAATTGTAATAAAGGAGTAAGCATGAATCAGCTACGAAGAATGACGCATCATTCCACAATCTATGCGATAATTCGAACAATACAAATACAGATCGAAATGAAACTTCTTCAAAATATCTGATTTTAATTTGATATTGTATCAATAATCTCCATAAATACAAATGCAACCGATTTGCCTCATTGCACTTTTGTTATTCGTTGGTGTCGCAGCGCAAGGGAGAGGGTGTCTGCCATTTGGGACAAGACTCGCCCTTGGTAAAATGTTCTGGAATTCAAGCTATTCAGACACTCTGACTATTCGGTTCAATACTCAAGAACCTTGTGTCAGATCCTATGTCACTTTGGAACAGGATAAAAACATCTCAAAGACGTATTGCACTTCTTCCATTCTGGCATACTCGAAATACACAACTTATGTTCAATATTGCGAGATTTATACTGTCTTGCCAGGAAGTACCTTCTAGTATATGGCTTCTGGGTGGTCGGGGAAGGACTCAGATCGTCCGATCCCGGCTGCAAACACCAATTTCAAATCCCATCTCATCTCTTTAAGTAATGAAAGGCCTCTCAATATGCTGGTACTCGCTGATTGGAGTTACATCGAATAAAAACAATATACACCTTTGGACAGCTCAATGCAGTATCTCATTTAAAAAAATGAGATAGATTTGGTCTTCATCAACGGCGACCTTGCCTATGATCTAGATACAAATGATGGCCATAATTACGAATGCTTCCTGAAAATGCTCAGCCAGATCTCTACTGTCTGGCCTATAATCTTCAACACCGGGAACCATGAGTGGAATTCTCTGGATGACATGATGCTTTTTTAGAAATCATTCGAGTTGTATGAAATAACCAAAAATAACATCACCAGCATTGATCTTGGTTAGTTTGTGCTGCTGTTGTTTGATCCCTTCCAAATCTTATATGAATCCCCATCTCATGATTCTTTGGTTAGCAGATTCAAGGACTAGCTTGACAGAATTAGCTCGAAAAATAAGCCAATTGTGACTGCCTCTCATTATGGCCTCGTTTGTAGTGGAACTGCCAAATTCTGTGTCAACGACCAAAAGACTTTAAACAGTTATTTCACGGCAATGATTTAACATAATGTGGTAC